>NW_024540411.1:0-115770 GCF_016647625.1 Suillus subalutaceus
TTCCAGCGGCGGAATGACAGGTGATGTATGCGACACTCTCCTCAGAGCTATTGCAGAGGAGGAGTGTGATGATATTGACGATGCTCCTACTACCTACGACTTGTGATGTTTGCTTTTCCTGCTCAATTGTTGTGGATTTTGTTTCACTCCTTCTTACACTGCTCTTACTTCTGTTTGCCTGGCATCTTGCAATGTTTCTTGCGTCATATCGTGATTTCAATTGTGAACTGTTCTATCTTCCTTGACTATCTTCATTTGGTCTTAGCAAGCCCTCACTCGTTTGTGCCTGTCTGCACTTGTGCGTGCCCATCTTCACTCATGTGTGCCCATCTGTACTCATTTGTGCTCATCTGCACTTGTTTGCGGGAGGATAATTCTAGACCACTAGTGGTACAGCTGCCAGTGTCATCGGGAATGAAGCATTCTGCCTCAAATATTTTTTGCGTCCTCCTTACATTAATTACAGCTCAAACTCTGGGCCGCCTCGGCCATCTGGTAGTCAAGGACATACTTCTGAAGATTCATCTTTAGTGATCATGGCCGACATAAAGAATGATTTCCTCGGCAGAATACCAGAGGTAAGTGACCTCATGTCGTTCACCATAGGCGTCTGACCTAAGGTTCGTTTGTCAGGCAAAATTCCGGCTGTAAGTGACCTCATGTTGTTCACTGCCGGCTGACCAGGAGGACCATTCAGTCTTCCACCCTCGTTCATTGGGAATCCCCCCAAACTCGGCAGAATACCAGGGTTAGTGACCTCATGTCATTCACCATAGGCGTTAATTGGGAATCCCCCCTGCTCATTTGAGGGCTCCTCGCACACAGCATACGGAAGACGAGTTCGAGCTTGTAATGGGCATCTTTGAGAAGGTCACCCATGACACAACGGAGTTTTTGCACCATGCAAGTTGATTTACCTGACTACCATATTGCACGCTGATGCGTCTCACAGGGCCTCGAGTCCGGCATGACATTTCCTCCATTTACAGACTATCAAGAAGCATTCTCTTCCCCACTACCGCCCTCTATGTTTGCCATGTTCACGGTACCGACTTGGATACCACAAACCTGCTCTACTACTGCGCCTGGCGAAAGTCATTTATCCTTATTGGCGTGATCGCCGCATCGAAAGAAAAGGCCACCGAATTATACCCACTTTAAATGTGAGTATCTTTATGTTTGTATGATTCGAGCAAAGTGTTAATACTACTTATCAGTTCAATGAGTCGCCCTTTCTGTTATGACTGGACTTCACATCACCCAAAGTTCGACCGTTAAATTAGCGCTAAACCCTACATTCATCCAACTCGACACTGCTCTCATGTACTCTGCACCACCTTCTGCACAGGTCTGGATAAATGGGCTGAAAGATAGTGACATCATCCCCGCTGAACATCGTGCAGACTTCATCACACAGGTCTTCTGGAACATCCACGAAATCATCACAGTAAATACCCGCCTTCGAGACGCACTCAACAAGCAACAAAAGTCGTACACTGTCGTGGAGCACATCGGGGACATCCTTCTGGATTCTGTGCTGCATTTCGCACCCTTCGTAAGCTATGGTGCTCACCAACTGTATGGCAAGTATGAGTTCGAAAAAGAGAAGAGCTCCAATCCGGTGTTCGCACAGTTTGTGGAAGTGAGTCGATTTTCCATATCGCTGTTCTTCTTGCTGATTGATGCGGTTTTTTTAGAACACGGAAAAATTGCCAGAATCGCGCAAGCTTGAGCTCAATGGATATTTGACAAAGCCAACCACACGATTAGCTCGATATCCGTATCTGCACTCGTCTGTGCTTGTCATTCTGACGCCCAAGCCGCTTTCCGCCAGAGGTGAGCCTTTTCCGCGAAGGACTATGATAAAGCGATTGATTTCTACTTCCTCCCTCAGGCTGACTGCTCTCAGAACAATCTTCAATGGAGTCTCGATGTCGAAGACGGTCACCCTCAAAGCATTCAATGTTGATTCACAGATTTGTCCTTTCTCAAGCGTGTCCCATGTCTGCTAGGTATTTCATTCAAGACACAGGCTCTCTACGCCCTCGTATTCATGACACGCTACATCGACCTGCTATTTCGCTGGGTGTCTGTTTACAACTTCGTCATGAAGCTATTCTTCATAAGCAGTAGTTGTCACATCCTCTACATCATGACGTACCGTTTCCGGTTCGTACTCACTAATGACTGCCTTCCGCATGAATATTGACCTTGGTTTTGATAGTCCGACGCATGACCCCTCCATTGACACGTTCAAGATTGAATATCTTCTTGGGCCATCCTTCTTTCTATCGCTGATATTCAACTACGCGTTCGAGCCAACCGAAATTCTCTGGACATTTTCTATATATCTCGAATCTGTCGCCATTTTCCCCCAGTTGTTCATGTTGCAGCGTACTGGCGAGGCGGAGACAATTACAACGCACTATTTGGCTGCTCTGGGTCTTTATCGTGCTCTGTACCTTCCCAACTGGATATATAGGTATGCACGCGTTCGGTGGATTCTGTTTATGGTCGAACAATTTTGCCCTCCAGATACTTTACGGAGGACGTGGTGGATCCCATAGCTGTCACAGCTGGACTGGTGCAAACCGGGCTTTACCTCGACTTCTTCTACGTTTACTTTACAAAGTGGGTCTTTTATAACATGATCCCTGCGCCAAATGCATGCTCATCAATGTCATATGATCTTTTTCTACTTTCAAGTCTTCCGCCTCACTTGACTCTGTGATAGCTTGAAGACGAGACTCGAGTTGGTACTGAACGTCCTTTAGAGGTCCGTCAACATCAGGTGTACTATGACTCAGCTCCGGCTTCAAGGCTTGTGTCATCTGTAGTAGCAGTCACTCGAGAAAGGTCAACCTGATTCGCTCCAGATATCGTCTCGAACAGCTAAGGCTACTTTCTTGTCACAGTTTGGAGTTGTGGTCTCGCATCGACTTCACCTTTGTGATGCGTTCGAAGAGCCTATTGATATCTTCGTCTGGTAAATTATCAAGAGCAGGATCCAGGCCAAGGCGTGCAAGATGTCATTCCCAGAGTCCTCCACGGCCAGAAGTTCGAGCTCCCAGCATGAGTTTGCGTATGATCGTGGTCATGGTGTACTGTACATTTGTAGAACCCATATTGGACCTGTCCTACAACAGCCGCTTCTATTCCTGCCTCCCCAACATCCTCAACAACCAATATCGCCACCTCGATCTCCGCGGCATACGACCTCCTCCTTCCTCTCCTCTCTCCCTTGCTTTTTCCCCTCTTTCCCCTCCTCTCTCCCCTGCTCTCTCTCTACTCTGCTCTCCTCTCTCCCCTCCAAGTCTCTGTCCTGCGGCTTGTCTTTCGGCTCTGTGCTGTCGCTCAGTCATCCGTTGCTCTCGTAAGTATCACGCGCGAACAACACTGCAGTACAACTAACATTTACTTTAGATTTTGATCAAACATTCATCGGACCACTGTACGTTATCTTGGGGACCCATAGGTACTTGAATTGTTATATGTCGATTGACGATGATTGTAGATCCTGTAGTAGTAGATATTGATAGCTTGCTGGCCGTAGATCAAGGCGATAATCTATTTTTAGTAACTTATTCTCAGCTGGGCGCTCTCTTTAGTCGCCGACGGGCATCTTAGACTTAGTAAATTCTAGCCTCACTGGTCACGACAGTACCGCATTCCGCCATATCCCGTTTACTCGTCGCAGATGAACACAACTTATTGGTGAGTTATTCTTTGCTTCCATCACGTCCAAATATACTGAGTTATTTATGCAGCCTCCATGCTTCGCGAGCACGGCACACAGCGACCTTCAGTATTTGAGCTCCTCGCTCAAGTACACGCCATACAAGGTACCAAATCGCGCTTCACCTACGACATTCCTCCGCCTCATCCTCTCGCATGAGGCCGCAGTCTATGCTTGCCCTTCCAATGCTTAAAGGTATGCAGGGCTTCCTGATCTGTGCCCTCCCGCCCATCACAGCTCACCTTGAAACTTTTCAGGATCAGATGCATGCGGTGGGCCAAAAAGCCTGTGGGCTTCAGATAGAGCGCAAGATGTGTCAGTATCTGGATTGGGAGCTCAATGTGGATCCAGTGACGCTTAGGGAGTTCGAGGACATGGTCAAGAAGGATTTTGTAGGTCAAGGACCTTTCCCAACTTACATTCTTCCCTCATCATCTAAGACAACCCCTCCTCCTACCACAGATCCCTGCCCGCTTCCTCCAACCACTTTGGCACCTACGCCTACATATGGCCATCATTATCCTTCACCGCCAAAGCCTGATTTCCCTCCGCCCAACTCTTCCTACATCACACCACCCACATCGCCAGACACGCCGTCACCAAGTTATTTAACATCAACGTCTCCAGCGTCAACAGCATCTCCTCCAACACCCCCAGGTATGGAGGACTGTACGACTCGCATCGTTTCAGCTTCGTCTTCACCAGGTATCCCAAAATTCCCTCCGCCCAACTCTTCCTACATCACACCACCCACATCAGCGGACACGCCATCACCAAGTTATTCAACACCAACGTCTCCAGCATCAACGGTATCTCCTCCAACACCCCCAGGTATGGGACTCGCATCATTTCAGCTTCGTCTTCACTAGGTATCCCAAAATTCCCTCCACCCAACTCTTCCTACATCACACCACCCACATCAGCGGACACGCCATCACCAAGTTATTCAACACCAACGTCTCCAGCATCAACGGTATCTCCTCCAACACCCCCAGGTATGGGACTCGCATCATTTCAGCTTCGTCTTCACCAGGTATCCCAAAATTCCCTCCACCCAACTCTTCCTACATCACACCACCCACATCGTCCGACACGCCATTACCAAGTTATTCACCATCAACGTCTCCGGCATCAACAGCATCTCCTCCAACACCCCCTGTAGCACAATATCATATATATATATTATTATTATTATTATTCTACTAGAGCTGGCTTGAGCTGGCTTGAAGACCTTAAATGCGGCTCCATTAACTAGACCAAGCTACTAATTACATAAGCTATAACTACATACACGGTTTGGCTAACTAAAGCTCCACTCACGGCTAAAGCCGGCCATGAGCCGGAGCCGCGGCAACACTAGCCGTGATGATCTTGTGGCAGAGTTGACAAACCTCATCGTCAATGATGAGCATTTGGCGTTGATCAGTCCTGGGGGCATGGGAAAGAGTTCTGTGGCCAAAGCCATCATTAATGAGCCGCTTGTCATGGAGAAATTTGCCAATTGGCGCTTTTTCGTGACTTACGATGGCCTAGATCCTTCGACCATCACCTTCGAAATTTTTATGACTCGTTTCGCAAGAACCCTTGGCATTGAGATCGCCGGCACTGATCCCATGCGGCAGATTTCTACTTTTCTTCGCTCTGCCAGCGCCCTCATTGTCCTGGATAATGCTGAGACCTTTGAAGAGGCCAGTGCATCGTCGGCACTTGGAGAAATACCGCCAGCCATCGCTGAAATGGCTAATATCCCTGGCGTCATTCTGGTTCTCACGTCACGCAGTAGAAGAAATGTACTAAACGTGCGATGGATTACCAAGGATATTCTGCCACTGGACCTGAGCTCTGCTCAAGTAATGTTCTTTCAAATTTATCAGCACGCCAATTCTAGCGAAACTGAAGAAGATATAAAAGGCTTGCTCGAGGAGTTGGATTTTCATCCCCTTTCCATCAGCATACTCGCAAACGCTGCACAACAAAATGGCTGGTCTCCAGCCACGCTGCTCAAGAGATGGAACGATCGGCACAGCAAGGTGCTCGACGCTGGCCAGGGGAAGCTGCGGAGCTTGTCAGACACAATGCAGCTGTCGCTCAGCTCGCCATCAGTCCAGAATCTCGGCAAAGATGGTCTTCGTGCTTTAGCCATTATCGCCTTCTCGCCTCAGGGTCTCAACGAGGACCTGGCTACTGATTTATTGCCATCGCTTCCGCAAGTCGACACTATATGCGATGTCCTATGCATGCAATCACTCGTTTATCATCAAGATAACTTTATCAAGGTGCTCGCCCCCATTCGGCATTACGTGCAAGATTCGTTGCAAGCACCTGACTCTGCGTGTTTGCAAGATATGTGTACCTTCTACTATTACACTGTCCGACGGTATTCAAACAAACGAGATAGTCATGCTGATATCATTATCTCGGATCACCTCAACATCGAGCACGTAATTGGTATCAACCTTGCCTGCGTCCAAGATGGCAATAAAGAGACCTATGACATTTGCTGGAGGTTTTTACAGTGTTTAAAGCAGCATCTACCTCGCCCGACTACTCTTACCCCTGCTATTTCCAATATCCGAGTCGTCGAAAACTCTTCCACGTGGACGCTAAAAGCACACTGCTTGTTGACTCTTGCGCACCTATACAGCACACTTTCTCAACTCGTCGAAGCATCGCAGGCTTTTCAAGCTGCCGAGGCGCTCTACCTCACTGCCGGCAACCCCGAGAGCATGGGGTATTGTCTTACAATTCGTGCAGACGCACTGAGAGCTCAAGGTCGCTTTATTCAGTCCCAAAATCTCTTAGATGATCTTCAGCACTCCGACTCTTGGGAGTCTCTCAGCGAAACAACAAAAGCCCGAGCTCGGATTGTTATGGATATGGCCCGGATGTACACATTCACAGTATCTGCGGATGAACTATTTGTGAAGTCGACGGAAGATCATGTCTGGGGCTTGGATTCCAAGATTTGGCACTGGCGGGCCAAATTTTGTCATGGGGGAGACGCTGTCCAGGTGCACACCCACTTAGAAGACCTGTTCCTGCAATCCACAAGTACCGGAAATCTCTTCAACCGCAGGGACGCACTTGACGGGCTTGCACAAATAGCAGTTTGTGAAGGCAGGTTATCCGACGCAATGGATATCCTGCATACGCTTGTAGGGATTTTTGAGGGACAACATTCCGATGACGCCCTTCGGGCCATTGTGGGAAAGGCTGTTGTCGCGAGCAAGCAAGGGAATTGTGACCTTGCGAGGAAGCTCATACAGAAAGCCTCGGAATCCTTCCCATTCTTCGTGGTAAGCAATGCGCGCATATTCCTCCAGCGATCTTACGGCTCGGCATGCATCGAGCTCACCGCAGGCGACTGCGACAGGGCCGAGACTTATTTCACCACTATAATCGAAGCCTGCGACATGCAAAGCAATCTGCTGCTCAAGGCATGCAGCACACGTGGTCTGGGGGAGATTGCATTTGCGCGTAGTAATTTTGCTCTAGCTGCGCAGCGCTTCGAAGAGACACGGTCTTTGTGCGTTGAGATGGGAGTGCCTGTCCAGCATCTGTACAGTTGTTGCTTGCCACTCTATACATTACCAGACAAATTCAAAGGATGGTCGTTATTCCTGGAGGGCCTATCGCCATTTGCGAACGATACTACGTAGATCGTATACGTTATGTAGCCAGCGGGTTGTATTTCACGAGTAGTTTCGTCAACATTGAATTATATCTATGGCAAGGAAGTAATGGGACAAACCCCAGATATAGTACGGTCAGCCCTTGATTAGTCCTCATTCTAGGTTGTTCTGACCGCTCGAACCTCTTCTCTGCTTTGCAAATCACACTTTCTCTGTCAGATGGGCGTGCTCATGCTTAATCGGAAGATAACTCAGTTAAGCGTCCTGGTCAAGAATAGTGGAGGAAGGAGAAAGAAATAACCAATTCAACCACTGTCTTCACAATCGACGCCCGCGTGTGGATGAGGTTGGAAATGATGATGATACGAGTGGCCAATTGACCTGCCGAATTCCTGATAAAAAAAACAGCCAGACTATGACTCTACATTAGACAATTAAGTTGTTCGTGATCAATAGAGCATAGAGTGGGCACCTTGTGTATCAAGCAATTACGTTGGCTTGCGCTTCAGGTCGATCACGTTCCGAACTCTTCCTCTTTGCTCGCATAAATCATATTATTTGGTTACCCTTACGGACCATTGGAGGTGTTGTGCGGCCCTGTTTATATCCATACAAGAGGGCACAGTACTATGCACGCCGTTCGAGACGATGTCGATCAGGTACGGTGATAGCGGCCTAGTAGCAGTGATAGAGGGTCCGGCTCGACACGCTGTTTTCTACCGTCTTTGTTCAATATTCAATGCGAGTACTCACCACTGACTGGTTATTGCTGCATTGCACTTAATGCCGCTATCGGCATCTGATCCTCCTCGTTATTCTTCCGGCATGCAGTGACCTTGGAACATTAATGTTCAGCACCGAGCACGACTTATGAAATGTCCAATGACATTCGATAATCATGTGTGATTTAGCGCGGAGACTTGGTTCTAGTATGTGTGTAAGTTGCCATGGTCTGTTTTACTACTAACTTCAAGTTTGCTTGTCGTCCTCGTCGTCTTCAGTAAATTATGGTGGCAGACAATGATATACACCACGTATCGAAGAGCTTGCCTCTGGACTCAGTTCTGAGCGATTCTGAACTCCATGACCATGGTATCCACAAGATCATAAACCTGGGTGAATACTAAGCCAACAGAGGCCCTGTCAATTATCACCAGTCAACCACCGTCATATCAAAATATACTAGAATGAACTTACCCAAGGATCTTCACTTCGTCCAGGGTTCGTTCCTTCGAATTATGAGCAAGCCACATCGTCATGTCCATTTGGTATGGTATGAGAGCGCCTGCCCCAAAGTTCGGTAACATAGGTTCAGGGGCCTTGGGATCATGAATTCAGAAATACACCGGACTGCACTCTGAAACTCACGGTGCTTAGCTCGTCGGTTCCAATGTCACGTTCCTGCAATGTGTGAAAGAGCACGCAATCATCTAGCACACAAGGCATTGGCTTTGCAGAAAATACTCCACTGAACCGCAGCTGACTTACGAATTAGCACTCTGCTGTTTGGTCCCATGACCTTGCGAATATTACGAAGGATAATCGTTGCCTCGCGGTCGTGCCAGTCGTGGATAACGTGCCTTAACTACATAATAAGATGCTCGAGTTCCTGGGGATGCAGGGAGGAAAAGAAGCTCTTACATAATAAACATCCTTCCCAGCAACAGGTACATCCTCGAGAAAATTGAGTGGCACGAACTCCACACGCCCGTCCAGCAGTGCCTCGGGAGCATTCTTCTTCCATACCTAATCAAATATGAATAAGGTACCCGCTGAGGTGATTATGGGTACTGGATATTTGAACTCACATTCTGTGCCTCCAGAAGAACTTCCGGAAGATCCTGATCAGTTATTCTGATATGAGGGAACATTTTCGCCAGAGGAGTGGAGAATGTCCCAATGCCACATCCGATATCCACCACAGATGAGATATTGTCCCAAGGATAGTCTTGCGACCTACATCAGACACGCTAACGATTCATAAATAGCGATGACTTACGATGTAGAACTGCAGAACCGCCCACCGTCTCATTTTGGCCAAGCATGGCCCTATGATACAGCTATACATGTGACTCTGTGAACCGGCAGTCGTGGATGAAGCAGAGTGCTCTGCACGCACCTCTCGTTTCTCATCCTATAAAAATTGTCAAGCGAAGCCTGAGGACAGTGTGACAACGAAAGCTCACATCGTCCTTGATCGCTTGAAAGTAGTTAGCATTCATACCCTCCTTCCTGAAGGCCAATACCCGAGGTGCTTTGTCGAGCTCATTTGAATGAGCAAATTCTTCGTCAATCATACTCTCATAGAGAACTGCGGCGTATTTCGAGATCATCTGAGTATGAAGTCCTGCAAAACATCCAGTGTTGTTTGTTGACTTGAGTATCAGGGATAGTCGAGTGTTCGCGAAGACGTCTCGTTCGACTGTTTAATAGTACATTACAGGCTTCAGAGAAACGTTGTCAATTGTCATGCACATTACCTTCTTTAAAGCAACCCATGAGGGATAAAGCTCGCAAGATGCGAGCAGTCTTGCTCTTGTCGAGGTTGACTGCTTCAGCCAGCCTGTCCACACTAAGACCTTCTGGATGTTCGTCCAAAACATCTGCAATGCGCGCTCGCGAAGCAACATCTGTGCAAGCCCAATTGTAATTGAAAACAAGCTTAGGAAATGAGCAATAGAGGAGAGATCATTTGCAAGAGGGACTCACATTCATCACCGAGTGTTGGGGGGGAGCCAGTATTGCGCTCAATTGGTGGTATGCACCTTCGAGCAGCCTAATTGCCTTTTTGAGGGCAATTGTATCTGTCGCCGAGTCGAGAGGGTGGAAGGCGGTTGCGTCGGCACTAGGGACCCCATGTCCTGTGTTCTTGTATTCCGCGATTGCTTGGCGTGCAGAGGAATTGATGATGTCCAAGAGAGCTTCAAGTTTGGCCTCCGGTTCATTCAAGTTCGTCATCTTTTGGGAATGAAGAAAAAACAGTGCTCCCGTCAGTGGTTTTATACCATGTTTCTTAGTAATAGACAAAAATAAATGTCGTACTAGATGGGTGAATGCACGAACGCAATCATTGGCCGTGGCGACGTCATGATGCATCAAACTCAAACAACATGTGTTGGCTTTCGAGAAGAGTCGTTGGCCCGCATCTCTGCCAGATCTGCTGAGACAGGCCCTGAGAACTCTCAGTGAGAATACTTCAAGTTGGCGTTGATTCTCATGAAGAAGTTCCGTCCTCGTAACCCTTGACTCCCACACATGCTAGTGGAGGAGGGACTTTATCTGTAGGATACGTCTGATTTCTCCGCCGGCTCCACTTCCCGTATTGTCGATCAATCCGACTGTCTAGTATGCCACTCATCAATGTCATGTCTGTAAAAGTATGACTGGGTATGACTGACAGGAACCAACGCACTCGAAAGTCTGCTGCAATTGTGATCCTGCATTAGGCTCAAGATCACACCAAAATATATAGACGCTTTGACGCTGTCACCTGTTGCAAATCTCCAAAACAGATCAATTGTTCAGACCCTATCACAGTTGATAGCCGAAGAAACAAATGATACCTGGTAACTTGAAGTACTTCTTTCTACAATTTGAGCAGGGTAGTATATCTGTTATGATGACAAGATAATTTGGATCTGCACTCAGACCCCATTGAGAGCCAAAGTTTCTAGGCCCAGGTTGGATGGTTTGGAAGTATGGCAAGCGCCGAAAAGGTACTGTAGTGATTTTCGCTGAGGATACATCCAACTGGACAGTGGACGATTGATTAATCGATTACACATGATGATGTATCGGTAAATCATTAATGTATTGATGTCTTGGTGGCCACAGACTACAGTGTACTGGTTTCAGGATGTCAGTTCTCTCAGTCTGAAACACCGATCTTATATTGTTTGTCGATATTTATTTGTCCATTCGGCTTGATACTTCCCCCTCTATCTTTTTCCCTCAGTTCATTTCGGTTGCCCTCATCATGGGCTGTTCCTCATCCTCTCATCCTCTTTCTGATGCTTTGGCTCCTCCTGTCGCCATGGTGGTCTCTGACCAAGAACATTCCAATGATGGATCCTCGGTCGACGGTCGTCTTGACATGCGTTTTACGCAGGTATTTTGGGGTCACTCGAGTTCGTCTGCGTTTTGTGAATCAGTTTCTGTCGGGTGATTTCTTGCCAGTTACGTGTCCTAGTCTCGGACATCTTATTGATCATTTCTTGACTTTCACTCGCAAACAATACATAGACATTGCTCGGGTTCATTCAGTCTCTGTCAAATCTGCCGATCGCAAGGATTATGTACGAGATCTGTTGCGTGTGCACATCTGCAACTCTGATTGTGCGCCGAATCTTCTCGTTTTCAAACATTTGAAGTCTGCCAGGCGTGATTTCTCTCGCGTATCACACATTTTTATTCATATAAATCATCTGGGCAGCGCAATTGGCTCGGGGAGGAAGGTTCTCAACGATATAATCAGGGCAACATCGCTATCAGGCCACAAGATTCTACTGAACTGCGCAATTTATTGCCACCTAGTCATGACGCGTCTGACGAACTGCGGGATGCAATGTGTGTCATTTTTGGTGGTCACTCAAAAACTGACTCGCGAAACTGTCAAACAAATGCGTCCTGTGTTACCAGCATATAGTGCAAATCCTGGAAAGGGTCCCGGTATGCCCAGAGGGCCGTTGCTATGAGTCGGTAGATTGCGAGGAAGAAGACATTATGTAGATCAACGCGATTATCAAGTGACAAGCAGTACGTCTAAGTACTGGTATAGCAACTCCGATGAGTGATTAGACGACACTCGACATGTGAGTAAAACGATTCGAATGGTTACAGGGATGAGCAAGCGTGCAAAAGAGAAGTCGGGGGGCTTGGCGCGTAACCTCAAGGCTTTGACACCCGGCAGTCACGCAAATGACACCGTACTAAGTCGCAGTATGCCACAAAGTGAGCTCGGCAATCAAGCAAGAGCGTTAGTGTTTGGCATAAGCGAGCAAGTACAGCATTTACAACTTACTAGTAAATATGTCTACTTAAGTACGAGGGTGCTGTAGTTGTAAATTTGAGGGGGATGTAATGAGACTGGAAATGCGAACTCTCACGTCAGTGTCAGCTTCTAGACACCATACTTACGAGCAGATTAAACGACCTTGTTCGCAGATCAGATCATTTGACGGATGAGCTTATTCAAGGGGTGGAAAGCGCTGTCAAGCCTACAGTGGCTTACACTCGATATCGGCGTCCGTACCCAAAGCAACGAATACAAGCGTTGAGAAGTATTATATGTCCATCCTTGAGTCCATCTAGGTTAAACTTTTCTAGGTAAGCGTCTACAGCCTTATCCTTGCTACTCCGTGGGGGGACGCTGGCAATAAGGCAACAAATCACGTCAATTATTGGACAATAAGGAAAGTTTGACAGCTCATCAACCCCTGTGTCGACTTCTACAGAACAGAAGTCCCCACTTGATCACGCTTAAGAAAAGTTTCTCAGCTCATCAATCCTTGGAGACCAAAGGACTTCCCTCGCCTGACGACATGTTATTTCCTGAGAATTTTGTCGCCTATGGAACGTCTGGAGGTGACAGTGTTCAGGTATATAAGGTGACTTACCGGAGGCTCCGAATGCAGTTCAGCAGCACATCATAAGTCTAGCAAAGATCCCCTTCATAGCCTCGGCCACTATTTGGTTTTTGTCGGCTGCTCCACCGCCGAAAGACGAAGAAAGGATGGCACCCAACGTGTTTGAATCTTTGAAAGTGGGCGTAACTATTGTGACGCGGTCCTGCACAGAGGCCGGAAGATAAGCTATTACAATACCTGTTCACTTGTCGGATTTGGGTTCGCAAAGAGCGGCGCACCCGAGCAGTCATAGCAGGGAATATGGTCCCCAACACCCAGTGGCTGTTCTGGATGATTTTAATTCCCTCTCTCGTTGGGATACTACAAAAAATTCCTAGAGGATGGTTGAAGTAAGTACACTCCGCATCTCAAAGCACTCACAAAAGGTATGGTATATACAGATGTCCAAAAGCGCGATGCCAGTTCTGCTCTAAGCCACAGGAGTCGATGCGGGAGAAATGATTTGATTACTGCCTATGGACAACTACAGTGTACGACATCTGATTCTGTTAGGACAGAGACGCTGTCAGAAAATTATTTATTATGACGGGTACCTTAGTGACACTGACAGTTAAAAAGTCCTGACGCGGCATTGATGAGGTTTGACGGGGTCGTGATGCGGCATTCACGCGCCTGTGACGCGGCATGCAACTGGGCCCGGCCCTTGACACGGCATAGGTAAGTGAGGAGGTTTATATTAGTACGGGGGCTGACGAAGATGTTGAGGAGAAGTTGTCGTGGTATGAGTAGTGCTTGACCCAGGCCTGACTGAGGCTCGACATGGCATGGTTGGGGGCTTGACGTGGTAATACAGAGTACAGAGGCTATATCAGACTTGACAAGGTGAAGTTGAAGCTTGACAGTGAGACAATACTTCACACCTGCTGTCTGAAAACAAACATTGATCAATGATTAGAGGCAATACAATACAAACACAAGATACACACAACATTCCCAAGTAGTACGAACACGGAGGACAAGCACTGTAAAACTGATGAGCTGAATGCAGCACTCCAGGGTCTGTACGCAGATGAACATTCATATGTTGATCATTAGCGAGGATTCAAAGTGTTTGGAATTCATTTCGAGCGACATATAAGATAGTGTTTGAACTTGGTTTGAACATAATCTGTGCCTAGGATTTGTGACGGTTGCCGCGTCACATAAGCCGCGGCAGTGCCGTGTCAGTGGTCACAGGCGCCAGGCGCGGCAGGACCGGGTCAATTTCACCTGGCCCGCTCTGGCGATATAGGTTCGATAATTTTGCACGCAACAAGCCTTGTGGTTCAAGGAGACGGTATATAGACGATTTTTCAAGCGACTCGAGGCATTCAACAGTATCCGTAATGTTAGTGTTGGTCCTGGACTCCTGGCCACTGCAACGAGCCAGTAGACTCCGAGTCAGGCTGATGCCTGGCCAAGCCTATCAATGAACTGATGAGCAGCCGCGTCATGGTTATCAAGGATTCGAGTCATACTACATTATGCGGATCAGCGCTTTGACAATCACAACTTGGCCTTTGCAGGCTTCACTGGCTCCTTTCCCTCGCTCTTCCGCAGCGCTTCCATAAACTTCCTCCCTTCCTCACTGTCTTGCAAGTTCAGGTGTTCCAACACCATCTGGCTAGGAGAACCTTTTAACCATTGCTCCAAAGAAAAGTCTTCAAACTTCGGTGCACGAAAGACCTCAAGCATCTCCACTTCTTCATCCCCGATGTTCTCCACGTAATGACCAAGGCTGCGGGGCACAATTCCGACGTCTCCAGGTTGATAATCAAAAGTACGCGCGTTCCCGCTGCCAGCGAAAACAGTTATTCGAGCACGACCACGAATGAAGAACGACCATTCATCGGCATTCGGGTGCCAGTGGAGCTCCCGTAGGCCATGAGGTTCTATAGTCACATGGGCGGCGGCAATCGTTGTCGAGACAGGGAAATTTGAGGTGTCAACGATGCGGACTGTACCGCCTGGTGTCTTGAGCGAGGGTTGGGCGAGAAGGCTGTGCGTAAAACGATGCTTGGACTTCGGTACGTCAGACGGCAAGCCAGGCGAGGACGTATCAGGTGTGATCCCGCGAAACATGTACTTTTCTGTTGACGACATTAATTTTTTTACAATGGCAAGAACTGACGGTATCGTCAGATGCAT
This sequence comes from Suillus subalutaceus, assembly GCF_016647625.1. Taxonomy (NCBI): domain Eukaryota; kingdom Fungi; phylum Basidiomycota; class Agaricomycetes; order Boletales; family Suillaceae; genus Suillus; species Suillus subalutaceus. The sequence continues at coordinate 15,141 of NW_024540411.1, forward strand.
CACCTTTCTGCGACAGTTTGTCGAACACGCTAGGATCAAGGCCAAAGTTCTTGGCCACCACCTCCTTCGGAGTATGAGCCAACCAGTCTGAAAGGAGGAAGGTCTCATCCTCGGAGAAATTTCCATCGTCGAAGATAAGCATGAACTCGCACCCACCCTTACCGACGCCCTGGATGGAATGAGGACGACCTTTTGGTGCGTACCAGATATCCCCCTTGGTCAGATCGGCCTCGTAAGCACCCCCTTCAACATCAAGAACTGTGAACCTGCAGCTGCCCTCGAGCATATACGCCCATTCTGCTTCGCGATGCCAATGAAGCTCTCGGATGGCTCCCTCATCGAGACGCATATTCACCCCCGCGAGCTCTCTGGAGGCGGGCAATTCGCGGACTGTGGTCTGACGTGCCCATCCGCCATCTTCAATACGCATATGCGAGTCTGCGAATGACCATTTGAGCGAAGGGAGAGTGCCCCGATCCGTCGAGGGAGGGTGGACGAGATCAGGAGCTTGCTTTTCACGCTCAGGGTTTCGAGGCCCGATGATGTTGGAGCCATGATCACCACGACGGGGCTCGGGAGGAGGACTACGCATGATTGTCTGTGACAACTTGTGATGTTCACTGTCGTTCAACCCCTTGGAATTTATGCGTGCGTATGTAGATATCATCGATGACGTAACTATGCAATGACGTTCATGTCTAAATATACTCAAGTTACCGTTCGTGCACCAATGCACGCCAGCATGTGATGATAGCTTCTCCCACTATCTCTATGATGGTTTCGCGAACGGGTCTTCTTCATCCTAGTTAACATACATGAGTTCCATGAAGAGCTGGAGTAGTGGAACGCTCGATTCCGTACCTGCTGTTCTTGCTCTTTCTTCTTCAAAACCCCCGTACGCCGCTCACGTCCATGTTCGACTAGCTCTGGGTTCCTCATAATCTTTCCCTTGATCTCCTCTTGCAAACCGCCGAGCTTGTCTCCGAAATCCTATTATGACGCGACGCGACTTCGTTTAGCTCTGAGATGTGGTGGATGTAAACTTACTGCTCCTTGTTTGTATGCGGGACCGAGCCCAACAGCTCCTGCGTGTCTTTGTGGCGGAACCTGGCTATCTTTGGTGGAGGATTCAGACGTTGCTTGAGTTGGAGCATCCGTGGAAGGCACAGTCGACGTTCCGGGTTGGGTATTAGTGCCTACGGCAGATGGGTGTGCGTCAGACGAAGACATTTCGCTGGTATAGTTATGAATTTGAGTTGAGCAAGTTATTCGAGAGTAGATTTGAGGAGAATGGCACTGCGATTGGCCTGGGTTTTATACTCTTCATGAGCCCCACATACTCCTGCAAATATTTAATTGTGACGTCAATGGATAACTGTGTGGCGTCATTGGTGGCTCGGACGGGAGCAAATATGCTATACCGCATCAAAAGGAACTTGATTATTTGACAAGTATTTGTAGACGAGTCGCAATAGGTATATTATCGTAAGCGCAGGGTGGAGAGCTAAAACAAATCAAGCCGTCATACCAGGCACAACAGCCTTAGCATCTTCAAAATAAGTGCCAAAGCCAGGTATCAAGCGCTTGCTAAAACCACGGGTCCCATGCATGCCAGCGAGTGCGCCCTTATGGGCATTGAAACCCTTCACAGCACCATCAATAGGCGCAAGACCGTGCACCAGTCCTGCATCACGAGATTTGAAGCTACCCGTGAGGCTCTCTGCTCCACTTACGACAGGAGAAACTACCTTGACGGCCTCTGTAACACCAGCGACGACGCGCCCAGGACCTGCAGAACCACCGGCAGTGAGACGCTCAGTTGCACCAAGGACTGGCTTGACAACGACTTCAGCGCTTTGCTGAATACCACCAGTAAGATCACGAGGGACCTTCGATCCGCCAACTGGAACACCGATGGGGGTGATAGGGACAACTGCACCATTCTTCAATGCTGCGGTACGCTCGTCACGAGAAACCTTGGGAACTTCGGCGTTTCCAGTTGAACCACTAGGTTTAGGAATAGCAGCTTCGCTTTCTTGTTTGGACACAGGAATGCACGTATCCGAAGCAGGAGAAAGGGTGTAGCCCTCGGCACAGTCTTTCACAATGCAAAGGCCGTTACCACAACTGACAGTATCGCGATTGACGCCCTTGATATTCTTGCAGTTCACGCCATTAACGGGTGCTTTTCCGTAAGGACATCCCTTGACACATCCACCACCTGTCGATGCATCAGAGTCTGGTGATGTAACCGCGAAGAGACAACTTACATGTTTCGACATCGGTTTTAACATCGACGCACTTCCAAGGCTGACCAGTGGTATCAGGGACGCCACACATGGTGAGGCCATCGGCACACTTGGGCTCATTGACACGACGAGACGGAGCCGGTTTGCTGGGGCATTGCTTGAAGTGACCGCACTTGCCATCGCACTCCATGAGCTGCTCAGGACATTTGCAAGAAGTGGGTCTATCGGGAGGGAACGGAAGGTAGCCATCAGTGCATTCAAAATTGCACGGGTTGGAGTCCGTGCAAAGAGCACTGGCGTGATCAGGGTAAGAGCAGTGTTCGGCTGTCGCAAGGCCTGTGATCTATTATCAAAAAAGTCAGTGAATGCAGCTGGGGATCATGCAAAAATATTACCATGTTCGAGATCAAGGTTTCCACCTTGGTGGAGTCGCCAACAAGTTTGACAGCTTTTTGTGCAACGACGTTTGATTTTACGAATGCGACAACATCCGCGGTGCAAAGGCAGGCGTTGAGGTGGCCTGCGACGGTGGCTTTGCCTGATTTAAATGACGGTCGGCTTTTGAGTCTTAGAGCGAAAGAAAGGCAGCATACCTTGACTATCGAGGACCTCCTGAAGAGTCAGGTCGGTGTCGAGACAACCGCAGGTATCCTGCGTAAGGGTACGCCTAAAAGGACGCGGCGGACCAGGAGGACCAGGAAACAAAGCGAACGCGGTTGACGCAGAGAGGATGGGGAGAGCAAACGATGACAATTTCATGGTAAAGAACGACTTGGAAAAAGAATGTGAGGTGAGATGCGGAAGGTGAGGGAAGTGGGGAGGGAGGCACTGAAGGTAAAGAGACGATAAAATGCCCGTTATATATGCTAGGACTTGCGGAAGAAGCCATTATAGTGTTAGTGCATCCGCTTACCGGGCTCCATTCGCTTATGAGGCTCTTCACAAAATTCACAACAAAAGTTACAACATACCTGATGACGTCACACGCAGCGGCGGAGATCTTTAGCGGACTGTTCACAAACAGTCAACGCATTGCAATCGACATAGGCTAGTGAAGCTTTGAAGCTTCGAAGAGCTGGAGATCGCAAATGCCATTTCGCAAGGCAAGTATACCAGATTCGAGTTGAATCCAGGGGCAACCGATTCAGAGAATTCAGAGGGGGTGCAGAAATGTAAATTTTCAGGACCGTTAGTATATTGAATAGGTAATTATTAGTCCCGGAGTACACGTCAATATTAGCTTCCGCACAGCGTTGTCAGAGAAAATAAAACGCAGGTGGCTCCGTTCGAACCGGATTTCTAGTGCAGCTCGACAGGCCAAGGTTGTTCATGCCAGTAGTGTTGCTCCGAGTTCGTCGTGGTGGCAAATTCGTACGTGACTACGACGTGAGATCGGAATTACTCGGGCTGATCAATCTATGACGCATCTTGGTTGCCCGTACTATTCCGAACGCGATCAGTCCTCGCCGGGGCGGCTCGCGAGCGTCAATCGCCTAATATAAGTACGGCAGGGTTGCGTGTTTGACAAACCACCATCGTGAAAGGCAAAGTCAAAAGTTTCACACAAATACAGTAATGAAGATCGTCACTCAGGAAGAAATCGACGGCCACACCAATGCTACCATCCGCGGTGCAGCAGAAGGTGCACTTCTAAGCGCAGCCGTCGCTATCCCCGGTTCACTGCTGCTAAACCGCCGATGGGCATCCTACCGAGCACTCCCTCTGCCCTTAAAGGTCATGGGTACCGTCATAATGATCGCGCCTTGTATATCCATCCAGGCTGAAAGGCGCGGTCTAGCATTCGATCGTGCACACTGGTAGGTCCCAATGCCTGAAACAAATATTACCGTCTAACGCCCCGCAGGACCGGCGCAGGTAAAATGGAACTGGATAGAGAAGCAGCAGAGGAAGAAGCACGATGGGGAGCTCTGACAACAAAAGACAAAATCGGAGGACTGGGCAACACGACACCAGTACAGCATCATTCTTGGAAGCTGGGCTCTGTCAATGGCAGTCGCTGGCAGCATTATCTCTAAAGATAGGTTTGTGGGTTCTCTTAAGTCGACGGTTGTTCCACGTCTCTGATGCAGACATGTGTGTGCAGACATCAGACGTTACCCCAAAAGATCGTTCAAGTGCGTATGTGGGCACAGGGCCTGACTATTGGCGTCTTAATTGGCGCTGGGATCCTCACGCACAATCAGCGCCAGGCCGCCCTTCAGCGCGGTGAGTTCCGAGTTTCATGTATCCACATGGTGTAGATGCTAATTCCTTCCAGCGGCCGGTTGACCACTCATGGCAAGCCTTGGTTCGTACAATTACCTTATCGTGGACTCACAATGCTTATCGCCCTTCTACAGCTTGCAGAGCAAGCAAGGGAGAAGGAGGGAGGCAAGACTGGCGCATTCGAACGCTCCAAATCTCTCCCACCCTCTGTAGAGTGCTCGCACTTATCACCCACCCATAGACGGATACAGTCATCTCATGATTATATCACCTTGCAACCAAGGTTTCTGGAGTCAGTGCACGATTGCTTCATTTTTCGTCCCTCAGGTCAATAGTTCCGAGTTGCCGATGCTTGACCCTGCACTTCAAAATTTGAACTCTATATTTCACATGTGGTGCAGATAGTGACAGCGTCATCCGCAGCTTCTTCTTGTGGGTTTGCTAGTTCGAATATCCCATGATGCTATCTCACATTCAATTGTAACCATGGATAACAGTATTCTATGCGCAGATTTCTCTTGCAGGCCCAGATCTAATTTAAAGGGTTGGTGCATGTATGCTTGAGATTTGGTATTCCATTGGCCCGTAGTAGCGCTGGTATGTGTATGTTCTTTGCTTAAAATTTGACACACAGGCCGGCACTGCGAGGGGACATTGGAACTATGAAATATGACTTCAGCACAACACCAACTTTCTGAAAGCCCTTGTGGCACGATGTGGCTTGCGTGCTTGTCACGTGCTGGCGAAATGACGGTCTATCGCGGTGAGTGCACTGGCAGTTTCTCGCGTCGACCCGGGTTCAACATACCACCCTATGCGATGATTTAGACTGCAACGTGTACATGTACATGTAGTTGCTTTCAGGCTGTCGACGCAAACGAACGGTCACATCGGTAAACAAACGACAGGTTGTAGTAGTATAACAAGCAAGAAACAGAAACTACATCCAAATCCCGTACGACAATGGTAATATTAATACATGGTATCGATATGAAAGCAATGAGGCGCGAGCATCTAAACTGATCGTCCTTCAGCTTGGGGTGTCGTCGTGTGGGTAAATAGCGTCCAAGGTATCGAAGCACGATTATTTCGTTCCTCCTCCTGCAAAAGCACTCATACTACCGCCTCCTACGAAATATCCACTTTCAGATGCAACGATTCAAACCTGCCCACTGCGCTCTCTATTCGAGAGTCTACCATCCGCGGGCGCGATATAGCCGGCCCCCATTTTGTCCACCAATCCTCCACCGCTTCCTGAGCGTCAAAAGCGAATAGGTCGATATATTCCTCCCATGTATCACGTAAAAACTCTTCTTCCGCATCGTCCCAGTCAAGCAACGCCCGCGCTCTTGCATCTCGCAAACCGTCATCGCGAAGTTGTTGATCAGGACCCAAAGGCAAGCATATGAAATCTCGTTTCCGTAATTCAGAAGCTTGCGTCGCAGCGCAACGTGGCTGTCGCAGCTCTTCGTAAGCGGAAAGGAGAACGGACGTATGCGATTTAGATGCTGGGAGAGAAAAGAGAGTCGATAGTGTCATGGCGTCCTCTATCGACATTGCAGCATTATGTGACCCGTTGGGCTGCGGAAACCAGCGATCATTGGGCGATGTATATGATTAGGAAGCAAAAATACATACCATCAATGGGTGGGCGGCCTCACCAACTAGTACTACCTTTCCGCTCTCATGAACCCAATTATCAAAGGGTTCGTAAATAGTATGGCCAGTTGGAGTCATAGTTTGCGCAAGTCCTACTAGCTTTTGTATTCTGTTCACCAACATCAGCAATGTCGAGGCAAATGAACCACAGACATACCTAGGTTCAAAGCGGTCCAGCTTCAAAAATTTCTTATCCAAAGGTTGTGACCGATCCCACGAGTTTGGTGCCGGTTTTCCATCCGTAGGAACATGCATGACTACTGCATATTCTTTCTTGAGTGACCGGGGATCAACCTTCTAGAAAGTTAGGCGGTGTTCTATCAAATATTTGTGATCAGGGTACGCACGGTGAGTAGCCCATGCGTCGCGCAATCATCACCCAACCATAGTGACCACTAATTAAACATTAATGTCATACAAGGATGCGATCATCATCTTCATCTTCATACCTCTGGTGAGACCGTTAATTTAACAAGATCTTTGTGTTGCCGCATCAGGTCTGTGGGTACGGTGATGCTATGAGCGCCAATCAACATCAACCGTGATCAACCGAGTAGCAAAAGCAGTGCTTACTTTACCGATACACGCTTATCCAAAACGCCTTTCACTCCTTCAGGACCAACCACCACAGGACGCACGACGCTCCTATAACCATCCGCGCCAACAATTACGTCCGCAGACAATTTAGCACCATTGCGCATAATCACCATGCCCTTCCACGGATCGACCGATACGACTTCCGTGTTATATCGGAACTGAACGCCGGCATTTTTGGCATACTCGACGAATATCGTGTGCAGTGCTCCATGCTATGACCAGAATTGATATGTTCATCAAAGATCCGGATATGTCGCATGTCATGAACGTGACAAACCTGGATATATAGAAAGTCCGCCGCCAACGCCTTCATAAGCTTCTCGTGCAGTACGAGAGTGCCAAGTTCTTCCCCAGATTTCCCTGCAAGGAAGGTATATGAACCGACGGATAACGGAGATTTCTTTGCCCATCATTTACCATCCATGAAAGTAAATCTGTTGGCTTTTATCGCAACTCGGGAGATAGCAGGTCCGAGTCCCCAATGATTCAGCAGGCGCGTCATATTTGGTGGAGACCGTATGCCGCCGTGACTCTAGGTTGGGGATAAAGTTCATATCGCGTAGGACTCGATGGGATGGATTACATACATCACACCTCCCATCGCCCTGCTCCACAACTAATACTTGGTGGCCTGCTGCTTGTAGCGCATATGCGCAAGCGACGCCTGCGATGCTCCCTCCAACGACTATGAAGCGTAACATCTGCGAAGTACTTCTGGGCATGTTAAGCGATCCTCCTGGCATGATGACCGATGAGTGATGAGTCCTACAATGATAAAAAGTAATAGGGACGAGTCCAGGGTAGCAAATGGTTCTGTAGCCTGATAGAAGAGAACTTGAGTCCAAAGCGGTGACTCTAGTCGAATGGTGGGCAAAAGTGGACTTTGTTGTCCTCGGTAGGTAAAAAAAGACAGTCTCGCTAGAAGATTCAGGGAAGCTAGACCATTAATATATGGTCCGCTACATGCACTGCAAAAGAAGATTCCCCAGATCCTTGATTCTGTCTGTGTAATTCGTTATCAGTTTTTCATCATCACACGCAGGTCGGTCTGATCAAAAACCGGCCATCCCACGACGCGCTGTGATTCTTGTTTCATACTCACTAGAGAGAAGATATTTATGTTGTTTGTATAGATTTAGTCTTGGTAGACCAAGAAATATTTTAGATACTCACCTAATAGGTTATCAAAGGAATATTGGAAATTCTTCCTTCTCAGGTTGGGGAAGCGATGTAACGTCAGGGAATGGGGGGTTGACTGTGCTATTCTGGCTGTTTTTTTCTGCCACGAGTGATTTTTTTTTACATAAAAAAAAACCATGTACAGGTGTCCTGTGTTGATGGTATGTAGCCTGATATGTCAAAGGTCTAGCCCAACCAATAAGAATACCGCGGATCAAAAGGTTTAGTAATTAGCATCCGGAGTGGACTTTGTACGAGCCGAAGTTTCTACCGCGTGAAGAATTTACCCTGGGATGCCATCTTGCAACGCTCGGTTCGTGGGGGTTATCCTGGCATTGACAGAGTTTATTCCACTCGGCGTCACTCTGAAGAGTCAAAAGTTAGGCTGTTGCAGACGCATCCCAGTTCATTCAACTTGTTGGCAATCGACATTACTTCACAGGATACACGTCAAAATAGCACAATGCTGAAGGCCCTGCTCAGGGCTCCCACCAATACTGAGAAATCACTCAAGATGGCCGAAAATCTGAAATAGGGCCGTCGAATAATCAAACTACCGATTAGTCAAATACTTGGTTGTCCTTCTCATAAGGAACAGAATGTCATCAAGAAGATACGTCACATTGTACAACCTTTAAAGGTGAAAAAAAAATTACGAGCGCCCGACTCTGAGACTCAAGATTTGCTGCTGGCTGAGATAGCGTGACCTTCTGTCAACGCATTCGTGTCGGACGGCGGCAAAACATCGGGATACAGCTGTAAGATACAATCGTATCAAACGTCTAGTTCACAGAGGAACTACATACCTTTCCTGGATTAAACAAGTTGTGGGGATCGAGCGTCTGTTTGATGGTTCTCATGAGGGCTACCGTGCCTTCTCCAAGTTCAGTCAAGAGGTAGTTGCGTTTACCCGTACCAACGCCGTGTTCCCCAGTGCCTAAAGCGTCAGCTAGATTATGAAAACTGACACTTAACCAAAGACAACACTCACATGTTCCTTCAAGTTCAATGGCTTTGTGATTGATCCTGCTAACTGCTTCTCGTACAAGGGCAAGCTCCGCGTCATCCGCATAGAGAACGAGAGCATGGAAGTTACCTTCGTAGCGCAGTATCAGTAAATACGTGAACAAGTGTGCCAAGGAACGCACCATCGCCAACATGACCAGCAATTGGTGCAATTAGACCGAGTTCCTCAAAATCTTTCTTTGCAGCAGAGATAAGATCGGGTAGGCGTGACACTGGGACGCTGAATAAGAGCAAATGATGTGGTGTCATTATAGGTCGCCGCCGGGTCGGCAACCCTAGGAATGACATCGCTTACTTACCATACGTCAGTGATCCACCCTTGACATCCTGGACGGTATGCAAGGCACGCGAAAAGCGCATTTCTCCGGTCCTGCCAGATGTCCTCGCTTTCCTGCTTGTTTGAAGCAAGTTGGTAGTCGGTTGCACCATGCTTCGCAACCGCGCTTTCCACATGGCGCGACGTTTCCTGAATCACATCGTCCGAGCCTTGGAACTTGAAGAAGAGAGTAACTTTCTCTGGCCACTTTCTCGCAGACGTCCCAAATTGGTTTAGCGCCTTGATCGTAAGTTCATCAATGATCTCGACGCATTCTGTGGGGAACAGGCATGCCCCGCTTAGCATTTGACACCTCTGAAGTGCTTGTGACTTACGCAGTGCTGCGCCATGGTTCAAGACGTCACACACTGCATCAGTTGCATGTCGAATATCAGGGAATTGCGCCACAGCAACAGTGCTTGGCAGAACGGGGGCTAGACGTAATGTAGCTGTAACAAAATGACATGCCACCAAAGGAGCCTTAGTAAGTGTAACCAAATACACACGGACACACTCCACCCACCTTCCGTGATAATTCCAAGAGTGCCTTCTGCACCTATGAACAATTTGGTGACATCAAAACCCACCGATGACTTGCGGGCGCGCTGTCGTGTCTTGATCACTTCGCCCGACGGAAGCACCACCGTCTTACAAACCTCCTTCATAAGCCAAATGATATTCTTAGCATAACTGAAAAGCTCACTCACGGCGTTAAGAATCCATTCGCCTCTTGCTGTTCCATATTTGACCGCATTGGCTTGAGCGAGTTCAATAGATTTCTTTGGGTTTCGCGAGGTTCTGACTCACTTCCAGAGCACCCAGTCGAAATCATGCCACCTATCGTGGCATTGCGACCAGGGTCAAGCTAGTATATCCTCATGACTACGGAAAAATGGTTTCATTTTCCTGGTACATACCGGAAAAAAACAACGGAATGCCTGAGAATATGTCGGTCAGTCTTGTGACACCGACTACACAGTGACATACCCTTTTCCCTCAGCGTTTCATTCAGATCATTCCAGGTGACTCCAGCTTGACAAACCACATCTGCATCCGACTCTGAGATCATATTAGCATCGACGGGAATTTAAAATCGTGTAGAATCACTACCCACCATGGATTGCTATGATCTTGTCAAGGGCAGAGAGATCTACGCATATTGATCCAGAGGGTGGCTATAGAATGCAGAAGCAAGATTCACAGTCAGAAAGAGTTATGATGACACTGAGTATATTTTCGTACAGCAGACAAATTCCCTTCCAGGCTTGTTCCTCCTGAATATGGTACAATTGGAACGAGATACTTGTTAGCTATTTTTACTACCTTTACAACATCTTCGGTGCTTCGAACGTGTACAACAATGGTATGCGGTAATCCTGTGAAACTTCATGTTCTAGAGCTCGAGGAAGACTGAGAAGCTGACTGACCAACAAATTGAGAGTAGGCTGACTGTGCATAAGCATACAGTTCACCGGGGTCGGTAGATACAATGGAGTATTCTGGGAATTCTGCCTGCAAGTCTTCGAGGGCCTTGGCAAAATTGTGTGTCGGCTCAGAACCAGTCTGAGGAGGAGTGGGAATAACCTCAACAACAGCTTCCGCCGTCGGGTTTGGAGGGGCGGTATCTCGAGAGCGTGCCAGGGCAAGGAAGAGTGAAGCTCCACCGGCGATTACAGCGACTGCCACTGCAGATCCAAAGGTCTTGGCAGTTCCAACTGTAGCCGTACTATACAATCGGCGGGTCGGAGGGGTCTTAATTGGTCGCGATAATGGATGAATATTGATACATCTGGGGCTAGCGCTTGCGGGTGGAAATAATCGCAAGGAAGCCTTGCTCGTTCGAGCAGAAAGACCCAGAGAGACAAATCGTGTAATCGTAAAGGTCATAACTAGCGCATGAGTTTGATACAAAGGGAGACGTAGAGAGAGCCTCGTATCCGGCCGCCATCAGTGAGACTTTAAGTTGTTGATAGAGCGGCGGCTCGTCTGGCGATAAATCTAATTCGAACCGGGCCCAACGTGGTGCACTGAGCAAAGAAGTCCCGCAAATTCGGGCTGTGATTGGACTAAAAGACCCCGAACCAGCTTTGGGCCGAGAAGAGCAGCAGACCTCTCCGTCACGATCGGCTCCGAATGTATACAAGGCACAAAAGGTATAATATATTACTTCATACGCCATGGAACAGAGATTGGTACCAAGCATGATCGGTTCGGCAAAATGTTGTCAGTTGAAGAACTGCTGTTAGCTCAAGTCTAGCTGCCAAACCATTATTGGAGCATCTTACTATCCACTACGTATACAAAGTACTAGCCGAACTTAATGCACTACTGCAGTGCTAACTGGAATGGTGCTGCGCCTTCAAATTATTACATACACACCGGACTTGGAAAACATACACCGGAAACTTGTCACGAAATAGCCCCTAGAACCCAGCTTGCGCAGCAGCCCTCTCTGCGAAACTTCCTCTTGCTTCCCAGGGATGCTTGTATTGGTCAGTGGCCTCTAACTGACCTTCGTCAGGCCTACCCCAACCTCCGCCACCAGGTGTTTCGATCAACAGGTGATCTCCCTTTCCCATGAACACCGTCGCTTTCCCTCCTATGTTTATGTGGCGTGGCCCCAGATCTTCCTCAGAAGTTTCCTCGGGTATATCACCCTCTTCGGCACGCCGTTGCTTAATCCAAGTATTGCGTCCCATTATGGCGTGTTCACCACCTGCCATGCCGTATGGTGCACGTGTACGTCTCTGCCACATATGTGAGTTTCACCAGAGGAAGGGCACACCCGAAATAACATACTTCGCTTAGGATGGACACTTGCATCCCTTGCATAAATTCGAACTCTCGGATAACACCATCGCCGCCATTCCATTTACCTTTCCCTGCAGAGCCTGGTCTAAGACCGAAGCGGTGTATAAGAACGGGATAGCGGCGTTCAAGAATTTCGACATCGCCAATACGAGTGTTTGTGATATGAGTATGTACACCCGATGTGCCATGCCATCCTGGGCCGCCTCCTGATCCACCCGCGATGGTCTAAAGAAGCACGTAAACTCCAACGCTAATTGTAATAAAACGTCATACCTCGTAATAACCCCATCCAGCAATGGCCACGCCATTCTTATCTTTACCGCCCGTACCAAAGGTCAAGTTGCTGTAAAACATTCAGAACAAAGCTATTTGAAAAGGAATAACGAACTTGGTGCATCCTTGACTAGCAGCACACGCATGAAAAGCCTTGAGAACAACATCTACGATGCGCTGCGAGGTCAATACATTTCCGCCACACACAGCAGCGGTCCTGGATGGGGAAAGAAGGGATTTTTTTTGGAATCTTGACTGCGGTAATTCATGTCAATACGATCGCTGAACTTTCGGTTTGTGCCAAAGAACGTACTCTCAATGGGGACAAGACAGCCAGCGTTGAGCGGGATGTCAACGTTCAACATTGCACGCATGCAATAGATCACGGCGGAGTGCACCACTGAAATCGGGGCATTCAGGTTTCCCCTAACTTCGCAGCCTGTACCCTCGAAATCTAAGACAGCAGATCCTTTTTCCTCGTCAATCTCCACCTTCAACTGAATCTGTGAGTAATGTCATGATTCTTAGCGCCATGATTTTGTGTGAACGGCGATCGGAACTCACTGGAGATCCATCATCTAGATAGTCCACGGCACTGAGAGAATTAGTTCCCGACTGTTTGACGACGTCGCGTAGCAGACTTCGAACCGAGTTCTCGGCGTTATTCCTGATGTGATACATGTATTCTTGAACAGTCTCTAGACTGTAGTCTTCAACGACTGCAGCAAAACATGATAGTCAGTGCATGAGCAGGTAAATAGTTAACATGACAGACGTGCTGTGATGAGCTGAACTCCCTTGTAGTTGGCCGCAATTTGCTTTGAAACATGAGTGAGCAACGAATTCTGAAAGGAGTACTTTCGGGTGGCCTACCGCCTTGAGGTCACTCTCGACGTCCTTGATGTTCCTGCAACCAGAGCTTCCCGGATACTGTGCTGGTTTTTCGACCATATACTCGTACAACCCCTTCTTGTCAAACATGCCGCCATGTACAATCTTCAGGCTCACGATTTCCGCTCCCTCTTCGAATATATTCACAGACGTGGGCGGCATAGACCCAGGCAGTATGCCGCCGATATCAGCATGGTGTCCCCGGGAGGCGGTAAAGAATATGATCTCGTTAGTCCCTTTGTCAAAAACTGGAGTGATGATAGTAATATCTGGCAGGTGACTGCCTCTTGGTGAATATGTGCAACCGTGAAGGAAAGCTGCACGTACGATCCCCCAGCATGAGGAGAGTTGGTCATTAGCACATCACCATCTTTCAACTCCTTTCCATGAAGTTTCATTTGGTACTTCACAGCACTGACTCCAGATTAAGCCGTGCGTCAAAGACACTCAGCAACTGCTTTAAAGACTCACAAGCTCATAGATCCAAGGTGAATCGGGATGAAGGGCGCATTTGCGACCAAATCGCCGTCAGGGGCGAAAAGTGCACAGGAGAAGTCCAAGCGTTCCTTTATGTTAGTACTGATCGAGGTTTGTTGCAAAGACCTGCCCATTGCTTCTGCGACGCTCATAAAACGATTCGCGAAGAGCGTAAGCAGAATGGGGTCAGGACCGCTAGATGGTTTAGTGACAGCCATGATTGACTCTGGTGAATAATGCGAGACTCTGCAGGCTTGAAGGCTTAATCTCAGGCTGCTGCTTCATGTAACACTATCTGGGGCAAATGATAATGAATCATGTGCATGAGGACAGATCACAAGACGATCACAAGCGCGGGCGACTCGGGACGAGGACCTCCGAGTCCGTGCTGAGATAAGCAACCTCAGGCATACATCTTACAGGGTTATAACTCTCGAGATCATACATACACCATTGATGGCACCGTGCTAGAAAAATACATCCCCAGAATGTCCCAGATAGTTACATACATGTTCACACAATTTTACACTATTGCTCAAGCTAAAACTTCCCTCAAAACATCCACAATCTTCTCCACTTCCCCGACGGTGTTATAATGGACAAGTGAGATGCGGACGACCCCATCATCCACGTCCAGTTTTGGGCGTAGATTGTCAACAAGAGAATATGCGTAAAAGTGGCCGTATCGAATTCCGATCTGTGCAACATGCATAATCGAATACAATAAGATCATTGAAAGTCGGACTTACCCCTCCCTTTTTGTCAAACGCTCCTACGATATCCTTGCTCTTGATCGTGTTCTGTCCAACGACAACAAAGCTGACAGTGGGAACTCTTGAGAGATTGATCTCGCTTGTCCCAACAATGCGAACACCCCTGCCAACTTGTTTTGCGTCCGTCAAAAAGCGGAGTAAAGGGACCAGAAGTTTTTGCTCATGGTTTGCGATTGCGTCATAAGATACTGCAAGATCATCTTCTGGCGTTAAAGACTTTAGATATGGCACAACTGCTGTTGCACCATACACCAGCTCGTAGCCTGGACCACCTGGTTGCAACTTATATGGCTTATCGTCCACCTTCAGGAAATGATGTGCGATGGATGTAAGAGATGTCTGCAGAGACGCCGACCGCACGTAGGCAGCAGCATTATGAGCCCCGTACACCTAAAAAAACAGCGTCAGATGCAAAATCGAAGGGAGTCGCGGATATCAAAACCTTGTACAAAGAAAACACACAGTAATCAATATCCCACTTTTGTACGTCCATTTTTCTATGTGGTGCGTATGCAACACAATCCACAGACACCTCAACCTTTCTCGCTCCCTGTTCTTTTGCACGCTGGCGAAGTGCCTTCACTGCTTCTTCCACAGGAACCACCGATCCCAAAATGTTGGAGCATGCAGTGATGGCGGCCAGCCTGGTTCGTGAAGAAACAAGTGGCAATAGTTCTTCGACCTTGTATGCGACTGAGTAAGGGTTTTCCGCAGACACTGGTGTAGGTCGCCAATATTTGACCACGGCATTGCACCGCTCAGCCAGACGCTTCCAAGGACCGTTGTTGGCTATGATGAGTGTTGAGTTGTTTTTTACAAAGGGATACAGCAAAATAATGTAGAAACCTTCATGTTCATAGGTAATGATGAATTCATCTCCGGGTTGGATATCGTTTTCGAGCGCTCTAGCGATGTTCTCAATAATCATCGTCGAACTCGGTCCAAACGCGACTTCGTCGATGGAAGCAGCATTGAACAACTCTGCAACGGTGAAAGAGCCCTCGTCCACGCGCTGGGTACTCAGCGTGCCGACAAAATAATCAGCTCCCAACTGTACGTTGGTGTTGGTCAGATAATCTACGATCCGATCGATCACTCCTTGAGCAGTCTGCGATCCTCCCGCATTATCGGCATAGATGTACCCTGATTCCAGGGACGGGAAGGAAGCACGAACTCCGTCGATGTCGAGGGTAGCCATCTGGTATTGCCAAGGAAGTGTAGTCCGAGATTAAAGGATGGCCGTTGATGTGAGACACGTATCGCTCAATGGTGGTCATTCCACCATGTAATTATATCGATATCCGATAAGGCGTCGCAGTTCGACCTGATCATGAGGGCACATTATCTGTATACATAGGCGTGTCTAGACTCTAGGCGGTCCAACTATAGACTTACGGTCATTAGGTGGAGGTCCTGACGGAGTTTGAAATATAGCCTTGCGGAACGTGCCGGCCCGCCAATTCTTTTACCTCAGGTCTGTTTCGCTGCCACCGTCGACGACACACATGACTCCGACTTCAAGCTTCAAGCTTCAAGCCTCATTGTAGTCTTCAGTCCGACTCTCATGTGTTTCTAAAGATTGCCAGGTCTTTTTCAGTAAGTAAATACATTGATTTGAAGTGTTCTAACAGATTTTTGTCATCCCCTAGTACCTGCTTTACGGATGGTCACAACAATCTTCATTCGAAGATTTGAACTTGCAACTCCATCTTGCAAGCTATATTATTCGGGAGTGTGCTCCGCCGAAATTTTGGTGAGTGATTCCACACTTCCTGCTTTGTTGCAGATTCATGTATTCTCTCTGCTTGCAGCTCGCCCCAGCACTTCTCACAATTTTTTAGCCTTGTCGGACTTTACCTCACCCTCTGACACCTCCGCCGTCCCTAACACAACGTCCCTGCATCTTCTTGCACATCTCCGCACCCTCTTCGAATCTACTTGCAGCGAGACGAAGTTGACCAAGCTTCTCCCGATGCAAATGGCTGGCTACAATACCACGCCAAGTCATGGTGCGTGGCTTCCTCTCTGTTTGTTTTGCTCTCCGCTGTGACAGCGGAGAGCAAATATGGGTCGGTCATCGGTTTCGATGTGTATGTTCCCTTGCTCATTTCATCACTAATGTCCTCATTTGCAGACTTTCGAACAACTCTCATTTGTCGTTCTCGACATTCAACGCGGCGGTCGTGTCAAAATTTTCACTCACAACCGGCAGGGTCGTTACAACACCCTCTTTATCAATATCTCCTTGTAAAAATAATTACTGACCTATTCCCTAGTACGGTGTTGATGATAGCGCCAAGGACATGTGTGCCGCGGCGTATCAACCCACCATTTTGATAGGTTATACCGTTACAAGGGTGAAACACGCTAATTTGTGAATCTCTCATTAACCTCTGAATGCACTCACTGACCATTTTCTTCGGACTTCAGAAAGTACCATGATTCTTACCAAGGAATCTAGATGTCTTAGCACTGCAGGTCTAGGTACAGTAGATATCTACTTTTACACCCTGTTAGTTTGTTCGACTGTGGAAAAATTGAAATAGACATTGCATGAGACCAGATACGGGGCCCTGAGGAATTTTTACAATGACACACGCAAATTTTCGCACCGCGATACTATTCCGCGCAATATCGCGATGCGCAAGGTTTTGATGCTTGAAACTCAAAGGGTTGTGGTAGTTAATTCTCCCCTGCTCGAATTAATTTCATTTACATAATTTATTTAATTTTAATTTTTGAATGAACGCCAAAGACGCTCTCGTCTTTGCGGCGACCCTGCGACCATCTCCTGCCTGGGTAAGTAGTACTTACCAGGTCCTACAAGTGCCATACAAACCTACTTCATGAACACAAAGTCTGAAAATGGCTTCTTTGAGTTCTCTGACGGAATTTGTTGCCTCTCAAGATGAACTTCTTCGAGAAGCAGCTTTGACTCTTCCTCACGAATTCTCTCGCTGCACGTACTCCCTGGGTCCAATCAGGCAAGCCGTGTACCTTTGCCTTACTTGCCAGTTGCCCCGTGGCCTGTGTTCTTCGTGCTCCATCGCGTGCCACACGGATCACGAGCAAATAGAATTATTCCCCAAGCGCAATTTCCGATGTGATTGCCCAACAACGGCTATCCCACACGGGTGCACTCTGCATCGCAGTCTAGAGGAGGAAAACAGGGAAAATTCATACGACCAGAATTTTAGGGGCAATTTTTGTCGATGTGGCCGACCATACGATCCAAAATGCGAGAGGGAAACTATGATCCAGTGTCTCGCGTGCGAGGTACGTACGCGTGCAATAAAGTTATGTCGTTTGTCATTGATATACGTTGTTTCCAAAGGACTGGTTCCACGAGTCGTGTCTACATTTACGGCCACGACCATCCTCCCGGGAATCGTCCCCTGTACCTGAACATGAAATCACAGACCACGGCCATGATGCCGAAGACAACCATTCTGAAGCCTCCTCTTCAGGGCTGCCTTTGCCGCTCATATCTGCTGAGGACTACGATGCATTCGTCTGCTCCTCGTGCGTTCACTCGATTGACACCCTTCGCCGGTATGCTGGTACACAGGGTACCATAATGGTGGTTCGTGACACAGAAGATAGCCCATGGAGGAAACTGGGCAATAACCCCTTATGCGCGGATGCGCCGACAACCGCGGAAGATGATCTACTAGATATAGATGATTCCTTGACGGCCTCTGGGCAAAAACGAAGCCGGTCGCATTCTTTTCACTCAGAGGAACCAGAGCGGAAAAAACAACATATTTCGCCAGAGCCATCCTCGCCTTGTCTTGCCCCAGCACCAAATTCGGTTGCACAAGCAATGTTACAGAGTTCACAGCAACCGTCAGATATAAAAGTATCCCTAACTGAGGGTGACGTTTTCTTGACTGAAGGTTGGCGCGAACGGTGGTGTCGTTGCAGTCGTGTGAGCTTCCCATACGCACGCTTTCTTACGTTTCCGTTCATCGGCGAATTATAGTGTTTTCCATCTCTCAGCGATCGTCCATATCTCCTTGAGGAAGAAGAAACTTACGAACCCCCGGAAGATCCTGATTCTGGTGCACTTGGCTCTTATCTGAAGCGGCCGCATGCTAACACAAACAATTGATGACAGCTCTTTCTTTGGAGGAACTCGGTATGCGCGCATTGGAGCGCCTTCCTCGTGATAGGGCGATTGATGGGATCCGAGCTTTCAATGATATGCGGTTAGCATTTCCATCAGATACCTCTGATGAATCTTCATCGCGCATTTTCACAGGGATGACCTACTTGCATATCTCCGGCCGTTCGCTCAGGAAGGCAGAATAGTTGGTGAAGCTGACGTCAGGCAGTTCTTCGAAACATTCCACGAAGGCAAGCACGGTTCTTGATTGTGTTTGCAGCTGTAGCATTTGTGTTATATCAGGTATTTTCTTTGTTCTCTGCATGACGTTGAAACTCAGTTACAACAGTTTGGTATTACGCCTGAGTTGGCTGAAGAGTGATTGCATCTTGCGCCGTTACTAACTGATCCCCAATCGAACTAGTCTTGAGCACGAAGTCTGATGGTTCGATATCACCCTGGGGTTCGCTCGGCCCGTATACGATAAGTTCGACAATCATCCGCTTTCGATGTTGATTGCACGTTAGACCGTATGTTATCTAATTAAATGCAAAGCTACCCGCCAATATGTCCGACTCGCCGCACCCGCCACCTTGGGTCCCTCTCTAAAGTCATCGACCGCCGGACCCGAACAGGTGACGATCAGACCTTTGCCCATACTTAAAGCGATTCGACGCAATTTAGTTTTGTTCTTCTAGCTCGTACGACAGGAAAAGGGAAGTCGGGGCGATAGCCGGGATGTGTACCACCCTATCAGCTCGATCATAGCCGCAACACACTGGGCAATAGAGTTGAGCCAAAACCATCTCTTCCAAAATTTTCTGTGCCAGCGAACCCAAATGCAGCTCCATGATTGCGCCCCCTTGAAGATGGGAAATTCTAGTCATGAGTGAGTGAGAGACGTTCACACAAACGTCTGAATGCTATGAACATAAGCCTATCACCCACGATGTAATCATACCCGATGGTCATACGTGCGACGGTGATCAGAGTGTACCGCAATTTGAAATCATGATGGTGCATGCGTACGTAACCACATAACCTTGCGAGTAAGCATCTTTGAAATAGAATTGGGTCTCTTGTATTGATAGTATATGTATTTTCCCTTCGGGTTCTTTCGAGGGTATGCGTTTGACTAACTCACTCGTGCCTATTGGATCTCTCAGAGACCGTGATGCTGATCTTCAAACTTGCGTTTCAGAGTCGTTCAAGAAGCACTCTCCGGTGCTCCAATAAGAATCCAACTCTCAAGGTTATCCATACGCAAGCTTGATCTCACACGTGGAGTTTGGCGGAATAGATGTATAATGCAGATGCTGAAAATAGTCATTTCTCGGAATTACAACCAATTTATACAAACATATAGATAAAAGCAAACATGCCAGTCATTAAGTACATACAGTCCGCAGAAGCTCGTGGTACTATCAATTACAACAAACATACAGAAAAATAAAAGAAAATCACAGTACTAGCTAGTTGATATTACACTATGCATGGTCATCACCGATATCCGAGGGAGTGCGCGCTGAGATGAATCTCCGGGAATTTCAAAAATAGCGTATGGATAACTTCCGGAAGCTTCAAGGGTTCTCTACAAAGAACGTCAGAAAAAGAAGAGCGGTCTCAACTGCGAGAGAAGGATACGATGTGAGCTGCGGAGTTTAGAGAGACCAAGATTAACACTCACGATAGAACAGCCTATAACATGGCCTGTACCTGGTCATGGATGGGAATAGCGTTACCAGTGAAAACGGGCATCGCATTGTGGTACTCCTTCCACGCCTCATCAGAAACGATAGGCGCAGAGACGTACTCCTCAATAGCCAAATCGTTGAGGTAAGTATCGAGATGGGGAAGGGTAGATGTAACAGCCTCATCTTCACGAATGCGTTGCAGAATTCGGGTTAACCCAGCATTCTCGGAATACCAGGCTGGATCGCGGCGGATGACGGCACATTCGTACACATCAAGGATTGGCTTCGGAAGACCAGATTTCAAACCGGCGGAATAAGCAAGCGCGTGACCCATGGCTTCAACCGCAAGCTCCGCCTGAGGGAGAATGAGAGAGTTGAATGACTCGCTACGGTGCCCCCCGCGCAAGCTGCCAAGAAGGCTGATATTCTCCTCTAATATAGAAGTTGCGTGCCGAGCGAGAAGCGACTCGCTTGGGTCTGGAAGAGGTATCTTGTACCGCTGGAGGAGGAGCTCGGAGAATAGGCGTATACATAAAGTGAGAATATCGCCCTCAGCGATGATCACGCCTTTCCCGTCATTCTGAATGAATATACGATACGTCAGTCAAGCATCGTTAGATTAAATGCGTACGAACCTCAATGCGAGCCATATAATTGTGCTCGAAGGTGCCTTGCGCACCGCATCTTTCAGCAACCTCGGGCACGCAGCGCTGGAAGTGTCGACAGACAGTGGTTTTAATGATGACTGCGATGCCATGTCTAACACGATGATCCAGAAATTTGTCACCATTATTCTTGGCCACAATTGGAAACCAATTGCTCATAACGAGGCCGACGGCAGTTGCCTGAGCGATGGGCCACTGTTGAGTCCTGAATGTGATAATGGGTATGGGATCAGTCCCTTTCCCCACGAGAGACCGATGCATAGAATAGCGACCGGCAATGAACGCAGCTGCCTTGATGGAAGATATCCAGGGCCCCGTAACAGCTAGAGTTCCGAGAGGGATGCGCCATACTTCATCCCACCACTTCTCCAGAGGTGAGGCTGGCAGGGAATGGTCATAGATGTTTGACGACACGAGTGCACTGAATGGGACATGGACTTGTTTGAAACTGGTTATAGAGAAATCGAGAGGGCAAGTTCCGGGACGAGCACCAAGTCTGATCGACTCGACACCTTCGAACATTTCGTGCTCGTTGCAGACGGGCACGATGAAGAATCGCGGACCACGGTCTTCGCCGTCGACCATGAGCCTAGCCATGACCAAAGCGACCTTCGGAATGCCGAAGGATGGGGTGGAAGCAGGCATGAATCTATTTGTAATTCATTACAAGGCTGCACATGCTTAAGAAAAGGTACGTACTTGCATGCCTCCTCGCGAGGTGTATTAATAATGAAGCCCTCAGGGGTCTTCGTTGCTGTTGTCTCGATGTTGAATGCATCCAGACCATGACCCCTCTCAGTGAGGAGATAGATACCAACAGTGTCAAAACGCAACAGACGGTTGACCAGAGGGCGGAGGTCTGGCCGTCTGTGAAGATGCCGGGAAAGTGTTCCAATGGTAAGACCGACGTGAGCCGCCAGTATGGTAAACATGGCAGTATCCAGAGACATGATAGGGTCTGTCATCATGGCCCAATACTTTGGAGAACAGACTTGAACATCAGAAGCCGATAGATCTAGATTGAAGGGACATGTATCTGCGTCATGGTGTTTGAGGATGAAGAGGTCAACGTACTGTAGGTTTGCATGAGAAGTCTCGCCCGTTTGTACGACAGGGACACACGCTCATCGGTGGGAAGAAACTCGAGACGAGTGGTGAAGAGGGGATGATGAGGGAGATGATGAGCCATGTTCCACGAGACTGACGGGGAGGATACAGCGTGTTATTCCGACTATCTTGCCGGCTTTTTATAGAGTTTGTCGATCATATCATCAGGTCAAGTCGGGTGGGTACTAACCAATTCGAAACAACACCTCCGGGCTCTGAAAACGTGGACCCAAGTAAACGATTCTGTCAAATGATATCAATAACATCACAACCGAACTACCGGATTGAGAATCAGGGGATAACATCGTAGGAAATTAACATGTTTGTGTATGACATGAGGATAGAAAGAGAGTCTAAGTGTCAGGAACCAAGATACACACGGATTTAGGCCATGAGTTCAGATTCTTCCGATAGGAAGCAATTTGGCCGATGTTTGGCATAAGTCGGTACGGTTTTCGACTCGGGACAAGTTTTGGTAGCTGCCAAGGCTCTGCCGCTATGAAAAGAGTAAGGTGTATAAAATGGCGATGCTTGAGTGAGAGAAATAGAAATATCGCGTTAGTACTCACACAAGGATGAAATGGAACCATTATTATCTGGGAACAGCCCCTTGCGTAACTGAGATCGCCGAGAGTCAGCGACACGAAGTACAGCACCAGAACATTTGAGTCAGCTTGCGAATCTGAGGCATTTGGTGGATGGACATTGATTTTAGCAACGCTTGCGGTTAAAAAGTTATTGTCTGACAGTAAATGGACCTCCTGGTGTCAAAAGCCACACGAAGCGGCAAACTCATGGTGAAAATCATAGAGATCAGATTGTTCGAGGAAAGTGATTAGCTAATCATACGAGTTTTCCCAAGTGAGCACGATGTTCTCTTTGACTACTCTCACCACGGGACAATGTAGCTTAGCCCGCTGAACTGTTACAGAAAAGGTGTTATGGCGCATCATCGGTAGCACACCAGTGAGACTTGTTAAGATATGGCTACAACCCAGAACTCTCGGTAATGTATTACTTCGCTTTGATGTCAGTCTTCTCGCTCCAAATGCAGGTCCGTGCTAGTCTGAAACCGGCATTTAACACATTGTAGAGTTGGTCTGAGTCGGTCACATCGCTTATTCGGCGTCTTCCCAGCGAATTGAGGCTGGACGGAACTGCACGGAAGGGCTCGAGTGTTTCGGTCACAGATCGGGTCTATGTTTTTTTTTTATCTCGGCTCTGTTGAGGCCTTGTTCTGGTTAAGTGCTGGATTTTCGCACACATTGAGTCTAGCTCTTTAGTAAATAACTTGGTTAGTGCATGCTAAACTTCATCTACGGACCGGAGAATACATAGAAAATATTTTAAATTTATGCTTTGTAACCACGAAGGGCATGCGAGGGTGATTTGCAGGCGATGCCGGCCCAGGAGAATCATGTGTTGATCATCATCGCCGGCGCAGTCCGGCCTCCGTTACTGCGAGGAACGGATATATATATATATCACAAGGACTCGATTATTAAAACGATTAAATAAAACAATAACGAAATCGAAAGGGCGGAGATGGATGCGTATGTAAGGGTACCCCTACGTCAAGGTACGTTAAACGACTCGTACTAGCCAGATCTTAGCGCTCATAGTACTCTTACGGTGAGATCTTTGAGAACGAAGATAACACGTTCTTAATATATCACCATCGGGGCGCTAGCGGTGGCCTTGAATCTCCAGATTTCAAGAATTTTCGTCTTGACAATCAACCAGATCTGGGGATTCTTGCTGATGCAGCCTCGTGTCAATTCAACCATGCCCGAAGAGAAGAAGCACCAAGGATCTGGACTAACACCTAAAGAACTTGAAATCCTCATGATCTCCCACAGCAGTTCTTTCGTCCCTTTCCTCCAGTACCAACCATGTCAGCTACAACTCCTGATGGCGGAACAACTCTGATCGACAGCAAGTCCAACCTCGCACTCACAAAGAGCGATAACTCTAGTGGTGATGCTGAACTTGCCGCCTCTGCTCATGTCGAAAAACCCCCTCAATCTTCAGGTCCACCTCCCTTTCCCGAAGGTGGCCTCAAAGCGTGGCTAACAGTTCTTGGCGGGTATGTCCCAAGTCCACATCACATCGTCAGATCACCTTTTCACATGCGGCTTCCGCGTGCCTTCCGTGTTTATTCAGGTCTATGGTACTTTTTTGCACCTTCGGCGCGGTGCAGTCTTTTGGTGTATACCAGGCATACTACTCTGTAACCATTTCTCCCAGTCTGCACGCAGTTCACCACTTACATACCTGTCCGTCTTTAGTCGCATTACCTGTCAGAATATGTCGCGAGTGAAATCAGTTGGATTGGTTCAGTGCAGACCTTCTTACTGTTCGCTGGAGGTTTACCCGCTGGAAAGCTATTTGATGAAGGGTTGGAGTCTTCGTTTCTGTTCTCATCTGACATCTAACCATTCCCTCTGAGCAGGTACTTCCACCACTGCATAGGAGCAGGGTCGCTCATTTACCTGTTCTCGTAAGTTCTGATCACCATCTTCAAACCTCCCGTGTCAACGTATCTTCAGGATATTCATGCTATCGCTCGCCAAACCCCATCAGTACTATCAAATATTCTTGGCACAAGGTATTGGAATGGGCATTGGAATGGGGCTACTTTTCCTTCCGGCAATATCCGTCACTTCTCATTATTTCCGGCGGCGACGTGCTGCCGCCATGGGTGTAGTTTTGGCTGGTAAGTCTTTAACCTATTTCACTTACATTGCGCCGACCTCCCTCCAGGCTCATCGCTCGGTGCCGTCATCTATTCCATCATGCTTAATAATTTGTTCAATGGCAGTGCTGGGTTTGGGTGGGGAGTGAGGTGCGTGAAATGCAACATGTCAATCAAATTGACGTTAACTGGGTACCATAGGGCTGCTGGTTTCATCGATCTTGGACTCCTTGTAACCGCAAACTTGCTCATGAAAACTCGTTTACCCAGTCGGAGAGAGCGTCCGAATGCGAAACCTGTTGATATTAAACCAATACTGTCCGACGTTGGGTTCTGGCTATGTGTTATTGGGTCTGTGTCATTAAAATTTTATCAAACTAGGAGCTGACATCTTCAATTAGTGCTACATTGACATTCTGGGGCCTGTTTGTTCCATGTAAGTCATAGGAAATGTTTTTTTACTGCATGGCTCACTGTATTATCATAGTCTTCTACCTCCAAGTCTTTTCAGAGGATCACGGACTGTCGAAGAACATTGGTTTTTACGCGGTAAATAGCGTTCAGCAATGAACTGAATCAAGTACTAAACGTGGCTCAGATTCCCATAATGAACGCTGCTTCAATATTCGGAAGGACGATCCCGAACTTTTTAGGCGACGTCATTGGGCCATTTAATGGTATGTAGAATCATCTATCGGTACCGCACCGATGAACTCACAACTGGCGGTGTGCAGTGATGATCCCATGCACTGTCATATCTGGAGGGTTAATTTACCTCATGTTCGCGGCCACAAACCTTGGCGGTACCATTGCTTTTGGTATCTTGTACGGTTTCTTCTCTGGCGGTTGTACGTCACGTTCATTTCTAGTAAAATTAAATGTCAACTGACTTTGCTTCCAGTCATATCCCTCATCACTCCCGCTGCCGCATCGTTTTCGAGAGACCTCAATGAAATTGGGCAAGTATTAATGTTATTTTTATGAGACCTTAACCTGACAGATTCACAATGTATAGCACTCGCATAGGCATAACTTCCTTTGTCATTGCCTTTGCACTCCTCACGGGCAATCCTATCGCTGGTGCATTAGCGCTAGTCGATGGCTCTTACATCTGGTACAGACCACTTGTCTTTGCTTCTGTAAGCCCTCGTTGCCGGAGTCCCTTGATCAAGCCGCTCAAACTCCATTACCCCTTTTAAGGTCGTCGTGTTGGCAGGTGCCGCCTGTCTCACCGCTTCGCGATCCATGCTGTCCAAGCGCAAGAACACCAACAGGTTATGATAACGATTCGTACACTCCCACGACATACAGGACTTCGCTAGATAACATTCGAGAACAATTTTGACGACCAGACTCGGACTGTACCATACGCGCCGCCAAGACTGAGGTGGCAATGACTTTCACGGACCTTCTCAAATTCTTGCCCCAGTCAGCTTGTAATTGATTGATATTGCAGGGTTATTAAATTTCGTTTGATTGTATATCCCGCTCTATCACATCTTGTTTTTTTGCATCTTCATGTATATCCATACGCCTTATGTAATTACTTGCCTTTGCCAGCACAGCGTTTCTAATATGCTCACATGTTATACTCGTGATCACGCTCAAAGCCGAAGATGGCGACATACATCATAGTAAGCTATGATGACCGCATTATCCGATCGTACAGGTCAGATAGAGTTCCAGGGTTCAAACGTTCAAATGTCGCCCTGGCGGCTCCCCGCCGTGAACGTTTATTTTGTTCCGCGGAGCAACGCGTCCCTGAAATAAGGGGTCTCATCAGGGGCTGGCTGTGCAATCCGTACGGCAAAGGTCATGCGCTGATCAATGACTGGTGCGGTTGTGGGGTGTCTTGATTTGGCAATTGATGGGGAGCTTTCCGGAGTAGCACAGCGCGCGCTAAGTCAACTGCGGATATGTTGATGCTGTATTCCGAGTAGGGCATCATAATCGAAAGATTTGGGGAGCTCATCAATCATTGCATGAAGTCCCGATTATTCCTCAAGCGGTTATTGTGGTTAATCCACGGGACCTCCGAAACGTTTTCTAAAGGTTAGCTGGACTTGACGAACAACGTACAAATAACCTAAACCTGGACGTAATCCCGCTCTTCTTTTCGACTGTCAGTTCTAGTGGAAAACATTTAGGGCATTCGCAGCCGAGATGGCGGCAAGGAAGCCGGGACAGGTATTAGACACTTGCGGTTATGAGCCCGACACTGATGTATGGTCTATATTCTTCTCGAAACAACCTTTTTTTCCCGTGATATGCGAATAAAAATAATAGGTCAAGGTTAGATTCGGCTATTAACAGCTGTCGACCAACAGCACTAACCTCCGCGAAGCTGGAACAGGCTGACTGGCGCAACAAAGTTCCATCCCGATGGTAAGCCAAGTATGGGTTAGATTCGGGTATCGCCTAAGTCATTCCTTGTTTTAAGAAGACCATGTGGGCGTACGTGATCGGAACGGAGTGGTGGAATGAATGGGGTTGACGTCACCGGAACACTCATTTCCTGCTTCTGCTTCTCGGACAAGAGTTAGACCAATGTCCGTGTTCGGGGCCGAAAAAACCTAAAATCTGTGCAGAACTAAAAGGAATACAAGATGTAAGACCGCGTACACGGGATATCTACCGAACATAAAAAATTGCTCCTACAGGCGTGCTTCTCTGCAGTTGCTTTGTCGTATATTGACAGGTTCATGCTGCACATCGACTTAAATGTGACAGGGTGAATGGTAGAGGCCCGAGCAATCATGCTAGAAATCAAACTCACCGACTAAAATGAACCATTCGTCCTTGGTCTATGCCAAACAGGATTGATTCAAGAGCTGAACGGTGTGTCAGACTTCGGAGCCTAAAAGACACACTTAGCCACCGAATGAGACTTGCGTGCGCCGAGATACCAGAACAATTGCATACATACATGATGTCATCTGAGCGCAGTAGCATGCGCAGCTATCACTTTAAAATTCCGGATCGGTGTGCATCTTGGTCCAAAGGCAGTCCTAGACTCTAGATCGATTCGCAAGATTCTGTGACTAAAGCAAGTAGTTGATCGTAGAAGAATCGGGTGACAAACCACCAGGCTAGTCGACAATTGCTAGTCTTCCCTAGGCATATGGTCGCGGTGAGCTGCCATCATGTAATGTTGATGTTCGCGGCAAGGCCTGACTCGAGTTGTACAAGCGCACAGTATAGATTCCCACGCTCCATGTCACTGCGATCTTTCCATTACTACTTCAAACATGGTATCAAAATGTATTCCTCGATATCTATCTTACACCACACAACCTTCCCACAGCCATGTGGACTTTACATGCGAACGTGGTGGGTCGTAATGTGCGCAGTAGATCTCCAGAATTACATGCGATCACCATGTGGTCGTGACCGAATTCACTTAGTTTAATACTCGATTATGGCCGATTGCGCACCTTGAGCATTGACACCGTCGTTTGTAGCATGGTCGATTTTTATTCAATGACGTTCGCGGCATATAGCTTGATGGTTTTTTTAGACCATGCGAATGGAAATGACACATTTCGCAATATAATTTGACAGTTAGAATTATTTTGAAGAATGTTACAATGTCGGAGCAGTGTCACTTTACCAAGTTATGATGATAACGATCACCAGAGTCTCACTTTATCTATAAATGAATGTTAGCAGGAAGCTGTGTATCAGTGTGCCAGGAGAAGGCCCTACATTATCTGCCCCGTGGCCCAGGACTTAATCGGAACCCATATTGCGCAGATGTACCTTGTCCTATATTGGTGGATAACCATCGCACTAACACTAAGGTTCAATGATGAAGGGAAGGCCAAGAATGACATGCTTGGACGCACCAGCGGGTTGTCTGAGTCATCCGCTCGTTGCCGTTCGCTGGTGAAAGGCGTGGTGGTGCTGATATTTTCGCGTCGGACATTTTAGACAACTCTACAGAATCGGGATGGACACAAAGCCCCCCCGAAGCTCCCCGTAAGGTCTGTCCGTTTAGAACCCCCTAGATAATGCAATCGTGTTGATTACCAGCTTTACAAGATACAGGACCGCTTACCTTCCGTGTGCCAGAACCAGTGTGAATAATCCGAATGTTGACGGTTGAACCACTGAGCGTTTACGATGAACCAACTCATGCAAATAATCATCTTGTGTGATTGTGATGCTCAAGTCCCCTCCGAATGCCTGCGACAATCTACCGTTTGGTAGGCGGCACCGGCAGCGCGAGAATATTCCTCAATTGCATGAACGACCGTCTTCCTTTTATCAAGGGTCTGAGACTATGAAGTGAACGTACGACGTACGGTGGACACTGGACGCTAGAATTAATAGGAACTTCGAATATGATTTTCCAAATTGCCAAATCATTGGGACAGCCCTTATAGACACCAGCACGAGATAACAGACTACACACCATTTGTAGAAGATACGAGGTAGACATCAGAGTTTGATGGCAACGAGGATGTGCTCTAAGATATGGAAGAAGTCGCAAAGGAAATTGATGAACCAGCCAATATGCAGGTCTGCTGATCGCTGCCATTGAGCTTAATCATCGTTGACGGATCTGTTGTCTTTAAATCAACTCGAGATCGTGTGTGACTGCATGAGAACCACTGAGTTGGCTCGTACTTCGTAGCTCGAAGGGAGAGCTTCCAGAAACTCTTTGGTGCACTGCTAGAATCTTCGGGGCGGGGTGTCAGTTGCTGGACTGGGAAACTCGTCTCCCTGTTTTGTAGACAAGGGTATAAAGTCTACGGTCAGTGAAGAAGTCCTTAAACCTGCGAAAAAAAAGGATAGTGTAAACCGCGTGCACGGCCAAATCCACTGAGCACACAAATTTCTGTTCTTACAGAAGGTATGCTTCACTGCACTTTTTCTGACACTTTCGCCGTATATTGACAAGCCTCGATGGCGAGGGCCGAGCGATCATGTCGGAGAAAAGACTCACCGATTAAACCCGAGGCCTCAATAGCTGAACGGTCTGACAATCGGAGCCCAAAGTTTAAAGGAGACACTCAGCGACCACATTGAGGCCTGTGCATGTCAAGATACCGGAACGTCTGCACACAGCTACCTAAGCGCTGTAGCATGCACTGGTGCGAATTAGTCTTTCCCTAGACAGACGAATGAAGATGGTCGTTGGCACGGCAGCCGCCAGTTTGAACATGATCAAGTCCAGATTCTCGATTCCTGAAATTATATGCATGAAGCAAGCGATTGATCATACATGGATGGTGTCCGGCCACCAGGTTGACCATGAGTCTTCCCTAGACGGTGAGTAGCTTGAGTGCAGTAACAAAGCAGCTATACCATGCGTACAGCCTGCCGCAGCCACGCTTGGGTAAAGTGTTAGGATAGATTCCCACGCTGCGCCGAACAGCAGTTTGTATTGTGACGGTCATTATAAGGCCAAGTCCTGCATTCACTTTCTGCCCGAGATGCCCTCCCAATCAGCACTCTCAGCAGACGAAAAGTCTAGAGTAAAATCTACTTTAGAGAATTCCACGCAAAAGATAATCACCGCTACCGCTGCTCGTATCTACTTTGCACATCCACAACCAAACAAGTGGTCGTATGGTGGCTTGCAAGGTGCACTCGCTTTCACGCGAGATAACTCCAGAGACGCCTTCATGTTGAGACTGGTTGATTTAACGGGGACGAGGGGCGTCATATGGGAACACGAACTATATGAAGCGTTCGAGTATAACCAGGACAGGCCGTTCTTCCATTCATTCGCGGGCGATGTAAGTGTCCATTTGCAATTCAAAGGAAATTACTCACTTCTACCCAAGAAATGCATGATTGGCTTTGTCTTTGCTGATGAGAAAGATGCACAAACTTTCTACAAGAAAGTAAACACCCGTAAAGCAGAGAAAGGTACGGTGATTTAGAAGCTCTAGTTGACCACATTTGACCTCTACTTCAGTTAAATCTTCCTCCTCAGAGAAGAAGAAATCTGCCAAGGGTGGTAGAATAGATAAGTCTATGATTTCAGGTCCAGCCGCTGGTTCCTTCGTGCATGTTGCACACATGGGCTATGATCCTGAGAAGGGTTTCAACTCCACTAACATTGATCCATCATGGACCGCCTTTCTGAGCGAGCTGGAGGGTTCAGGCGTTAGTCGCGAGGTCATCAACCAGGACATGGATTTCATAAAAGACTTTCTCCGTGATGCACAAAATAGACCCCAGCCTGCTGTCAAGAAGAAGTCACCGCCGCCCTTACCTGCGCCTAGAAATAGGGGGCACACGCAACAGGATAGTGTTGCATCATCAGTCAATGGCGATTCTGCACCTGCTCTCCATACTCCTCCGCCACCATTACGTCCAGTCTCTGCTGCGCCATCTCTTCCCGCTGTTGCAGCACCCCCGCGTCCCACCTGGGCTGCTCCACCGCCCCCGCCACAACCACCACAACGAGCCCCTCCTGTACCCGTGCCACAACCAGTAAGATCTTCAGGACCACCTCTACCGCCAGTTCGTCCTACGAGTGCTGCTCTCCCGCC
Source organism: Suillus subalutaceus (assembly GCF_016647625.1). Taxonomy (NCBI): domain Eukaryota; kingdom Fungi; phylum Basidiomycota; class Agaricomycetes; order Boletales; family Suillaceae; genus Suillus; species Suillus subalutaceus. The sequence continues at coordinate 46,390 of NW_024540411.1, forward strand.
TCCGCCTCCTGTACGACAACCAGTTAGTGCTACTGCTACACGACCACCAGTCAGTGCTCCTCCTGCACGACCACCAGTCAATGCCTCGCCACCCCCTCCACCTCCATATGAGGAGGATCCTCATCCTCATCCGCATCCTCCCCCTCCTCCTCCTCCTCCTCCTCCTCCTCCTCCTCCTCCCCCTCCACCACCAGCCGCCGCCGCCGCCGCCTCTGCTAGCCTTCATCTGGGAATGCTCCTCCACCCCCTCCGCCCCCTCCGCCCCCTCCGCCCCTCCTCCGCCTGCAGGAACGGCACCGTCGCCGCCTCCCCTCCACCTCCACCTCCACCACTCTCAAATGGGGAAGGAAGCACAATGGCATTACCCACTTCCCCACAGCCTGGTCGCGCGGACCTACTCGCATCCATTCGTGGACAGGGTGTGTCAAATTTACGGAAGACAGGTGGTCCTCAGTCAACACCCTCTCCTCCTCCCACATCTGGTGCTGAAGAATCTGGTGGTGGTGGCGCAGGCGGCAATCTGACCGCCGCGTTAGCTGCTGCTTTGCTAGAAAGGAACAAGAGGCTTGGTGATAGTGATGAAGAGGACGAGGATGACGACGACTGGGACTAATATCGCTACTTATTTTCAATCACATTCTTACACATCATTCATAATTAGGATTTACCTTTATGCGATAAAGCGAGGCCATGAGAAGCACTTACAGGTAGGTAAACGAAGCTCCGGAAATAACTGGAAAGGAGTCGTGAGTTCCCGACCCCCTAATACACATATGCATGCATGACTGTTGTGACCGACTCTCTTAGGCATGCTTCGCAGTTCCCCCATCGTTTGATCTTTTAGTAGTACTATTTAGTCAGTCTGCTGCAGTGCTGCGTGCGAAATCAAGGCTGTAACAATATTTGGTGTGGGGCTCTGGGATAGTTAGCCTGATTTGGCAGTGGCGATTGCCGATGAAGACATGATCTTTGGCCAAATGCAAGGCCGTGCTTTGCTCTGCTCAACGACAATCATCGACCCCCGTCATCCTCTTTGCCAAATCATTGCATTCCCTTATAGCCAACAAGGCTTTCTATAGAGATTTTCTAGAATATGGCGGATCAATTGGTGAGTCGCGATGTCACGTGTGGGCTTCAGATGGGTATTGATTAATATTGATCTGGGAACGACCCACAGTCTGAAGGTGTGAATACTCTCTTGGTGGGAGACCAAAGATGATATCGGTGCTGACATACCTTGTTGCTCTTGCGCGATTTGCTAGAACAAATATCTGGTGAGAAATCGTCGCTGATGTTGTTGTCGCTGATCCCAGCGCTCATTTACCCGCCATAGAATTCAAGGAAGCTTTCTCTTTGTTCGACAAAGGTATGACCAACGTGGTGTTAGTTATTACTTCACCTGATATGAAGCGATGTAGATGGCGATGGCACGATCACTACCAAAGAGCTCGGCACCGTGATGCGCTCACTAGGTCAAAATCCTACCGAAGCAGAGCTGCAGGATATGATCAATGAGGTTGACGCTGATGGGAACGGTACCATCGACTTCCCAGAGTTCCTTACAATGATGGCGCGCAAAATGCGTGACACCGACAGCGAGGAAGAGATTAAAGAGGCATTTAAAGTGTTCGATAAGGACGGGAACGGCTATATCAACGCTGCTGAGCTGAGACATGTCATGACGAACCTGGGTCAGTCACTGGTGATGCTCAGCTATCAATTATAAATTAATTCCATTTCTAGGCGAGAAATTGACTGATGCTGAGGTCGACGAAATGATTCGTGAGGCAGACGTCGATGGTGATGGCCAGATCAATTACGATGGTTCGTCTCCTTTTTTGCATCGTACTTATTTGTACTCACGTGTCGATCGTGTCGCATCGGTTCAGAATTTGTGAAGGTTAGTATTCGTTCACAGTATTTCAATTTCAGAAACCTGACCTTTCTTTCGAAAGATGATGCTGTCGAAGTGATGTGGAATGCGTCCTGTACAATAAAACATACTTCAGCATTCTACTTACTCTTGTCTTTCTCTGCTCAAGTGACTCGGTCTGCAGAAAGAGTTGCTTGTTCTACGTTCAACTGTTAATGTCAACCAGGATTGCTTGAATCGTCACGTGTGGAATGATGTCATATGTATGATTGGCTCCGCAGGTGCGTATATAGGGGAGCACCCAAGTGCTGCGGCACTGCGCTTGTTCTTCACAACTACTACCATATCCAATTATTACCTGTAACAAATGTCTCAACAAACGAAAGATACCACAACTTCACCCAGTCACCGACAGGGACAGCAAGAGCAGCAATTTAACATCCTTCCTCACCCTGCTGTACGCAGTCGCTTTCACTTTCATTTCCTAGCTATAGTTTTGCTGATTATTTGATCTAGAAATCTAATGAGCCGGCAGACTTGGTCGGGCGGCCCAGGTGTGATGCGGGTTTGACCAGCAAGCCCGAGTTTCACGCCTACCACGCTCGAGACCCACATGTGCCTCACAAGGACATCGTCAATAGCCTCGAAGCCCCATTGGTTTGTTAAGATGCATTTCGAACACCATACCCTTTGCTCATAGCTGTTTGTAGAGTCGTGAAGAACTTCATAAAAGGGGAGAGGAGCTCAACAAGAAGTAGGAGTCGCACTTAGTGCTGTCCCATACTCTACAAAGGTTCAAGGGTAGTATTTGGCAGTACATATGGATCGACGTACGCGATACTATTGTTCAACTGGAGCTTCCAGCCTACTGTATATCATCTATATATTAACGTTCGTAAAGGGTGATCGCCCTTTGACCACAAACAAAAGAGGGCTCCGTAACGTTTCGTCTGTGATGCAGTCGGATTATTGGGACAAAGCAAGGAAATATATCGTTAATCGCTTGAACCTCAAATATCTATGGAAACGAAACATATGGGGGATGTTTGATCGTCCAAGATACAATGACAAGCTGTTACATGAATATGATCTACATAATGTTTGCAAATGGCGACTGATCCTCTAAAAATAATGACCATCCTCTAAATCTGTCCGGCAGAACATAGAACAGCTCGCAACTGTACAAATGTCGCGGAGGCACTCCCATCTCAGTGCACAAAGACCGTACTTCTGTGAAGCATCGTGCAGCTAACACGAAGTCACCATGCACAAAGGCAATCTCCCCCAGTCCTCGTTTGCTGTATGCCTTGAAATCAAGATGTCCTTGGATATCACAACCTTCAATGGTGGCGATGAAATGGGACTCGGCCCTGTCGTATGCGCCTGCAGTGAGCTCGATGCATGCCGAGCTATAAGATCTGTGGAGAAACACGAATGCAGTGCGCAGCGCAAAGAATTGGAAGAGATTTGGGGCTTTGTAGATGAGCTCCCTCGCAAGGGCATGATCACCCTGCTTGCTTGCAACAACGGCCTTCAACACGGTATACCACAAGACCTCGTGCGAAAGGTCTCCCTTGAACATCTCGACAATTTTCTGTAGAATATCCATGGCTTCGGATAACCTGCCCTCGTAAATTGCTACCTCTGCAAGCCCCTCCAGTGCGTTTCTGCGGGGGAAGAGATTCCCAGTACTTGGGCATTGTAGAAGAAGGTCTTCTAAGCGCGTGTTCGCCTGGTCAATGTCTTCCCCGTAGGAGATTTTGGCCCGCCAGTGCCAAATCTTGGACTGCAAGCCCCAGATGCGATCTTCCATGGACTTCACAAATAATTCGTCCGCAGATGTTGCAAAGGTGTACCTCCGGGCCCCATCCAAGAAATACCAAACTTCGGCTTTCGTTGGTTCACTGAGATGCTCCCACAACTCGGAGCGTTGAAAGTCTTCTAGAACCTGTTGGGATTGAACGAAGCGGCCTTGACATCAGTATATGTCCGCACATTCAGCAATACATTCGGCCGCCATTTCGTGGTAGCCGGCGGTAAGATAGAGTGCCTCAGCAGCTTTGAAGGCCTTCATGGATTCTGTGTGCTGAGAAAGAGTGATGTAGAGCCAGCCGAGATACCACAAGCAGTTTGCTTTGGGCCATTCACGTGGAGGAGTTCTCGACGATGTTTAAAATAGCGGGGGTAAGGGTAGTTGGGCGAGGAAGATGCCGCTCTAAGCGATCCAGAAATTCCCAGCAAGCGCGATAAGTCTCCTCAGGGATGTGGGCGAGGTCGAAAAGCAACGACATGCTCGATGTTGAGGTGATCCGAGATAATGATATCAGCATAGTCATCTCGTTCTTCCGAACACTGTTGGACAGCGTCAATAGTAGAAGGTGCGTATCTCTTCCAAACATGTGGAGTCAGGTGGTGGCAACGAATCTCGCACATAATGTCGAATGGGTGCGAGCATTTTGACGAAGCCGTCTTGACGATAAACGAGAGATTGCCTCCATAAAACATCACATATGTTGTCGATCTGCAGGGTAGATGGCAAAATGCGCTTGGACAGGGCCTCATTGAGACCCTGGGGCAAGAATGCGATGACAGCCAAAGCATGCCGAGCCTCCTCTCCGAGTTTCTGGATTGACGGCGAGCTGAGCGACAGCTGCATGGTGTATGATAAGCTTTGGAGCTTTCCCTCGCCATGGTCTAGTACCGCACTGTGTCGATCCTTCCATCTCTCCAGCAGTATGGCCGGAGACCAACCATTTTGCTGTGCAGCATTTGCGAGTAGATTGATGGAAAGCGGGTGATATTCTAAGTCCTGAAGTACATTTGCTATTCCTTCCTCCGCGTTTTCACGACTGGCTGGACGGTAAATTCGAAAGAAAGCCTTCAGAGCAGAGCTCGAATCCAATGGTGGAATGTCCTTCATTATCCACTGCACGTTGGGCGCATTCCTTCTACTACGTGACGTGAGAATCAGAGTGACACCGGGGACGTCTGCAATTTCAGCAATAGCTGATGGTATTTCCCTGAGCGCCGAAGACCCACCGGCCTCTTCAAAGGTCTCAGCATTATCGAGAACGACGAGGGCACTAGCGGAACGAAGAAAGGAGGTTATTTGGCGGACAGGATCAGCACCAGCAAGCTCCATGCCAAGGGCTCCAGAAAAACGAGACATAAAGGTTTGAAAAGTGATGGTCAAAGGATCCAGGCCGTCATAGGTCACGAAGTAGCGTCTGTCGGCAAATTTTTCCATGATAACTGGCTCGTGAAGGATAGCTTTGGTAAGAGAACTCTTTCCGATGCCTCCTGGACCGATTAACGCAAGATGTTCATCGTTCAAGTTGATGACAAGATTCGTCAACTCCGCTACGAGACTATTACGGCCATAAAACATGGAAGGTCGTGACGGAGGCTCTATTGGGTGATACCTAGTTGTGTTCAGAGGACATGGACAACCTACCAAAATAAAAACTTACTGTGGAACATTGATAGCAGGGGCATTTCCCTTGAGTTCCGAAGTCAATTTCTTCATGTCAATCGAGATGCCCACGATTGCTTCAAACTTGAGACATCATTCAGTAGCAGAATTTGAGATGAAGTTATCAAGACGTACGTTGAAGAGTGCCACTAAGCGATCTAAATCCTTTTCCCATTCAGCGATCTGGTCGCGGTCAATTGTGATAGAGAAGACCCTGTGGAAAAATCTGTGCTTCGTCTTCGAAGCTACTTCGCTATTGATGCGGTCCACTGATCTACATGGTGTCATCAGTTTCCAGCGACAGTGAAATCAATGTGGCTCGCACTCACATTTCAAGCTCTGATAAGGCATTTCCCAAAGATCCTTGCAGATCGTCTTCAGTAGCATCCTTGGTCGCTCTTTCAAGGACATTCCGGATAGTTGCGCATTTCTTGATTATCCCCAGGAAATCGGATTTGTTCTTGATCACCGACTGTATAAACGTAGGTCTTCACCAATCTTTGTGAGAGTCAGGCCAACACACCTGCGCAACAGTCAAAATGTTCGCAATCGTTCCAAGGATGCCTTTTGCCAGATTGATAGGCACAAGTTCTTTGGTAGCGTTGATGGCTGATATAGTGGCACCTAGCAGCTGGACCACATTGTCGTCCTGGGACTGCTTATCTTCAGGAGATGGTTTGTTAGTATGTGGGCCATTCTATGTTAGATCAGATACACAGCGGTGAAACGTGGATATCTGCATTCTTGCCTTTAGTTGCCTTGTTCTTCTAGCCTTCGGATTTTTGGAGGACATCGCCCGAGATCGTGTGGTGGATTCAAATCTCAGTGAGTTTTAGCCACCAAACTAGCGCCTTTGCCAACCTTAAAGTAGAGCAAGGGTGGAGGGTGAGAAACTGCACGGCATAACCGCATAGCCTACCGGGCGTCTATCATATCGATATGTTTCATCTTCTCAACTTTGGCAGGAACTCGAGGCAGATTTGGGAAAGACTTCACATCATTAGACGCGCATGTCACGCCACGTTATCACAGTATCTGAGGGACCAGACTGCCCTGGAGCCAGTCCTCTGGTTCACGCCCTGCCTAGATCATGATGGTAAGTCTTTCCTCCGCTGCTCCGAATCGCTTTGATATTGGGTGTCACCAGCGTACCTTTTGGTGGATACCAATAATTGTCGTGTACATCAAGCATGCCCATGATATCACCTAGACGCACACGTCGCCCATGTCATACTAGTATTCATGCAAATGATGGTACAGTACTGAGCATGGCAGTCGGTATGGTTACGTGTACACGTATCCACAAACTTGATGGTGTCAAAGCTAGTAAGTCTCTGCGATCACATATAATAAACCTACATCTTAGATCAATACCTAGTCTCGTTTCATTCCCGAGCATGAACAGTCAAAGTCGCAGGTACAGGATAGAAGCGGAAATGCAAAAGTTGGAGTCGTGGTTGGGGTCGAGATAACTGCTTTCGTTGCCCAGTGCAGCACCGCAACAGTGAAAGAGGATGGAACGCTCTAAGATGATTCGAGATACAACAGTGAGTGTCCGGCATAATATCGGTGAGTGATCTGTCTTCGAGAGAACAATGCAAGAACTCACAATCAAAATCACCCGATGATGTCCAGTAGTCCTCTCGCAGCCTTGAGTAACGCTTTTTTGTGCTCGCATGGATAACCTAAAGGCCTACACGGTCTCCATATTCTGTCCCTCAAGCCATGTGCAACCAGGTGCATCGATATCGGTATGTTAGTTGCTTTATGTGGTGCGTCCGCCGCTCAGCGGAAGAGCTTGTCCATGTTGCTGTAGTCCGGGATGGAGTCAGATTGCCTGCAATCGATGTAAGGTATGTCGTCAACAGCTGCGAATATTTAGGGAGACAAGGCGGTGGATATAGAATGCATGTAGTTCCATGAAGGCTGTCCCAGGAATAGTTAGGACACGATAGGGCCGGCGGATCAAATACTGGGTGAACTTAATACGGGACATCAACATGACATATTGATTAACTTGATTTTACCAGTAATACAGGGATATGAACTTACAGGAACCGATAGTTGGTGTCATTGGAGCCTCGATTCATGCGTATGAGGCGACGGGCTTGACATTCGTGCGCTGATAGGATCAAGGCCCAAGAACACTTGTGCTCTGTGTAATGTTGGGTTTAAACGTCTGTAAGGTCTGTGAGGTCATAGGTGTCAGGCAGTGAACACTTTGGTGAGAGCTGCCGCACCTCGTGCGAGGTGGAAGTGGCAAATGTGGTGGGTGGGGGAAGCTAATCTAGCGTAGCTTTCCAGTAGCTGGTTATGCATCTACAAGTACCATATGTACATATAGTTGGCGCTGAGTTTTCAAATTTCACGACCTAAATCAAGGTCGAGTAATTTTAGAGAGTGTTCTTTGAACTTGAAGTGACTTCACGCGGTGTTGACAGCTGCACGTGATTAATAAATTTTGAACGCGTACTTCGGAAGCCCAGTCAAATACGTCTCCAGCCTGCAACTCCCCCATGAGGTCCTCTGGTTCCCGCCTTTGCACTCTCCCTTCTCATAGCTCGTCTACTAAAGAAGACAATGTCACCTTCTTAGTTAACGCAGGCTGATTGAATTAGTCATGGTTACATTCGCCCAGTAACCAGTTTTATAAAGGTTACCGTTTCTCCTTCGCAATACCTCTCCTCTTTCAGCTCCTTCGAGTCATAACATCAAGTTCTTTCTCCCTGTTCGCCTGGGTACATGATGGTGTCGCCAGAGCGCTTGTCGGTGGACGCCATGTCTTGACGACACTTAGCTCGGCTCGCCACAAACCGACAAGGAGGACGAACTCTTATACCTCATACCTGCAATACAGCTTCGGGTCTCAAATAGTTGCGAGGAAAGGAGTGGACGATTGGAGAGGGGGATGTCATAGTAAAATTGTGTTGTAGCTGTTGTTCTAGAGCACTGGGCACGAATACAAGTTGTTGACTGGAATCAGATGGCTCCGCGTTCCCGACATTGAGAAAGTCCTATCAAGATGGCGTGAAAGTGCCAATTACTGTATACCACGAGAACCCAAGACAGGTCAGTTGGGTCATCTGAGTCTATACGCACATGATTGATCATTAGATCTACCATACAGAGCTCGGGACGCTCAGACGATCGTCTCAATGCCCTTGCACGTTATCTGGGTTCCCATTTCGTCTAGCCGGGCATATTAACACTGATGAGGAACCTACGACGCCACGAGATGTTATGCTTGAACGTGTACCAAACCCAAAAGGGAGCTTGTACGAGGAAAACGTGACGCGGTGAGCAGTCTGGCCTTCTCGACATACGTGCACGTTCACAGTCGAACAGCTTAACCCTCAGATCGACTAGCTCCAATCGGAACTATGCATCGACCCTCCCCATTTGGCAAATGTCACATCATCGGCTGCTACTTTGTCTGAAACACGCGCCATTCCAGTCTATAATCTTCTTCTGCATGTCTCAGCTCGAAGCCAAATCCATTCGTATCCTCGACTAATAGATCGTCAATTCTACTCCTATCGTTCGGGAGAGCCGATATTTGCATGTTTCTTCCATCTTCCTGTCTTCCAGACACACTGAAACCCCCAACGAACATGAATACCTTAGGTCTCGGACCATCCACCGACCTACTCGACTCATCGCCACAAGGCTCGTTGCATACATCCTAAGTCCCTGCTGTGGCGAACCAACGCTGGAGATTCGAATTTGGGCGATACAATCCACTAGGAACTGAACAAGACCATAAAGTAGCATGAATTATACACTTGATCATCTCGAGGATCGTCGGTTACCTCTGGGTGGGCGAGCCAATAACTAATTTTGCAAATTGCAGGAAAACGGCAGTAGTGATCCAAGGGTATGAAGAGGACCTAGAACGTGCGATCAACTTGTGCTTGCACAGAAATCAACAGGTCGGTGAGGACCCCACTATTGGAGACTATGAACGGAATAGCTTTGCGGCGGTTGCCGATGCAGTTTGTGGTCTTCGTGCATATTTAATTTGATATACCACAGATGCAGATGGCTTACTGAATGAGCATGAGCACGCCCATCTGAAAGAGAAAGTGTGATTTGTGAAGCTGAGAAGAAGTTCGAGTTGAGAAGTAGGCGTTCTTTGCGGTTCTCCTGTTCGTTCGCCGATGCATTCTCCATCAACAGCTGGAGTATAGCATGGTTTCACCATGCACGAGCAAAGCTCGTCCGTGCGTTTGCTCCCATGTAGGCAGCGATGACAGTAGTTATTGCTCAAGCTGTTCGGAAAACAATTAGACGGAAGGTTGAGAGTATGAATAGTAATTGACAAACCTTGGGCTTCTCTTTCTCAACCCTCTTTCGCATCTTCTTTTCCCGGAGCAATCTGCCGGGATCTCGTCCCCCATCCCTTCCTAGAAGGCGCGTCTGATCGCTGGCTCCCTTTGTTCCTCACAAATTTCCACGTACTTCTTGATCGATGTCAGCAGTGGCATCTTGAGCCGCACTGCCGCTTTCAGGCGGGCGATGTCATGCTCGTGCTGGCTCAGTAAATCTTCTGTATGTTCATCTATGACATCCACTCAATGAAAACTCCACGAAGAGGGTGGCAGAAACAAACTCACCATCAGCAAACGCCGCAAAATCATTCCGCTCATTCTTCTTCTACCAGGAGCTCCTCCCACAGGCTCTCAATTTCTGTGCGAACATTAGCGATAAACTCGCACATTCTCTCGTGCTTCAAGTCAATCATGCGCTCCAGTTCTTCTTCATACGCTTGAACCACAGAAGGCGTCGTCCTGCGATTCGCCGCGACAAAATCATACATAGCCTCCTCGTCCACACCCATGCGTCGCCAAAGCGCCTCCAGCTGGTCATACATAGCTTTGATGTGCACCTCTTGAGTTCGACGTGCAGTCTATCGGCCCATGCTAAGACCCCCTGCGTCGGGTCGATACCACATGAACTTAAGATTGGGTCCAGGTGACGATTCTTGCAGCAACGAGTCGAGTAGTTTGATGAAGCGTCCGAGGGACCTGGGGTATTCACGTTCGTTGGGGAGCTCAGGGACTTCTGGAGGGGCTCTATAGGGTTGTGGGGGAGAAAACGATGGGCAAGGCATGTGGTTGTTGGGTTTCCCGATTGATGAGGGAGTGGGAGCCAATGGTCCGATGGTTAAGGACGCAGATGGATCTGCACCCGAGTTGAGACGTGTGCTACCGGCGGATGAAGATTGTGTCATATAATATCTCGGCACAGCGAGTGTTGAGGATGAGGTGTGACAGTGGGTGGGGGAGGATCGATACCTAGTTCTGAGTCGATCTGAATAGAGACTTCACTCAGTTGATTTAGTCGTTTCAACTGTAAATGTGTGATCAGAGGTACAGAGATAAACAAGGAAAGACTGGCTCACCACTTCACCTTTTCCTCGTACAAGCTCTTTTTCAAGTTTGGAGAAACGTCCAGGTACAATATCTTGTAGTTTCTAGTTCCTCAGTAGTAGCAACCGCTGAAGTTAAGATATCTTGTTGGGAGCCAAGCGTCCGTGCGAGGGCGTTCAGGCGATTGGTCAACGTTGTGAGCTGCTTGAGTTTCGTAGGGTAGATCTGAGAAACTGGCATCTTAGTAGATTACGCGCGCAAAAGATTCGACTGACCTGTCTTAGTTTTCTCCTGGTAGTGGCGCTTTCATATCTCCTTGGCGAGACCTTCTCAGCTTTGAGATCGCTGAGCGATCCAGCAACTTCAGCATGTGCCCAGCACTCTCGAACACCGAGCACAACCAGACTCCACTCCCTCGCATTTTCCTATCCAATCTTCCACTTGTTTCCTCTGCACCTCTATCCGAGACTCAATGGCCTTATTCAGAGTATGCTGTAATGTTTGCAGTTCGTCTTCCGGAGCGGTTTGTGGTAGGCCGAGTTGAACATGGAGTGTCGGCAGAAGTCGGGTTTGGGCATTGAGGTGTGTCTGTAGTATTGATAATAGCGTGCTAAGCGTTAGAGATGATGAGGAGGACATATTTGACGCAATGAGAGATATCGATGTGGCATCCACTAACATTCACGACGCACCATTTCGTGTCCAGGTCACGTGCCGGTGACTTCACGCTACGCGCCGCAGGCCCGCAGCCGGCGCAGCGTGTGAGTACTTGAGTGGTGTCACCGTCCGCGTCATCCTCTTTGCAAATCGTATTCCCTTATATAATCAACAAGGCTTTCTATCGAAACTTTCTAGAATATGGCGGATGAATTGGTGAGTCGCGATGTGCCGTGCACTGCACTGGGCTTCAGATCGGTATTGATTAATAATCTGGGAACGACCCACAGTCTGAAGGTGTGAATACTCTCTTGGTGGGAGGTCAAAGGCGTTATCGGTGCTGATATACTTGATTGCTTCTGTTCGATTTTCTAGAACAGATAGCTGGTGAGAAATCGTCGCTGGTGTTATCGTTGATGATCCCAGCGCTCATTTACCCGCCACAGAATTCAAGGAAGCTTTCGCTTTGTTCGATATAGGTATGACCAACGTGATGTTAATTATTACTTCACCTGATCCGAAGCGATGTAGATGGCGATGGCTCGATCACTACCAAAGAGCTCGGCACCGTGATGCGCTCAATAGGTCAAAATCCTACCGAAGCAGAGCTACAGGACATGATCAACGAGGTTGACGCTGATGGGAACGGTACCCTCGACTTCACAGAGTTCCTTACAATGATGGCGCGCAAAATGCGCGACACCGACAGAGAGGACGAGATTAAAGAGGCGTTTAAAGTGTTTGATGAGGACGGGAACGGTTATATCAACCCTGCTGAGCTGAGACATGTCATGATGAACCTGGGTCAGTGGTGATGCTCAGGTATCAATTATAAATTAATGCCATTTCTAGGCGAGAAATTGACTGAAGCTGAGGTCAATGAAATGATTCGTGAGGCAGACATCGATGGCGATGGCCAGATCAATTATGATGGTTCGTTTCCTTTTTTGCATCGTACTTATTTGTACTCACGTGTCGATCGTGTCGCATCGGTTCAGAATTTGTGAAGGTTAGCATTTCCATAGTATTTCATTTTCAGAAACCTGACCTATCGAAAGATGATGCTATCGAAGTGATGTGGAATGCGTCATGTACAATAAAATATACTTCAGCATTCTACTTACTCTTGTCTTTCTCTGCGCAAGTGACTCGATCTAGAGTTGCATATTAACGTTCAACGTTCAATTGCTAATGTCAAATGAATCGTCACGTGTGAATGATGTCATCCGTACGATTGGCTCCGCAGGTGCGTATATAGGGGAGCACCCCAAGTGCTGCGACACTGCGCTTTCCACTATCATAGTGGTCCAATTACTACCTGTAACAAATGTCTCAACAAACGAAAGATACCACAACTTCACCCAGTCACCAACAGGGACAGCAGGAGCAACAATTTAACATCCTTCCTCATCCTGCTGTACGCAGTCGCTTTCGCTTTCTTTCCCTAGCTATAGTTTTGCTGAGTATTGATCTAGCAATCTAATGAACCAGAAGACTTGGTCAGGCGGCCCAGGTGTGATGCGGGCTTGACCAGCAAGCCCGAGTTTTACGCCTACCACGCTCGAGACCCGCATGTGCCTAACAAGGACATCGTCAATAGCCTCGAAGCCCCATTGGTTCGTTAAGATGCATTTCAAACATCGTATCCTCATAGCTGTTCATAGAGTCGTGAAGAACTTCATAGAAGGGCAGAGGAGCTCAACAAGAAGTAGGAGTCGCACTGGCTGTCTAATACTCTACAAAGGGTAGTATTTGGCAGTACATATGGATCGACGTGCGTGATACTGTGCCCAACTGCGGCTTGCAGCTTACCGTGTATCATCTACATATCAACGCTCGTAAATGGTGAATGCCCTTCCACAAACAATGTCCACCCTTTAAATCTTTCTGGCAGTGCATCGAATGGTATGCCATGTAATTTTCTTGGAGACACTCCCATCTCAGTGCACAAGGACAGCGTCTCTGCAAAGCGCTGTACGGCTAATGCAAAGTCCCCTCTCTCAAAGGCAATCTCCCCCAATCCACGTATGCTGAACGCCTTGAAGTCAAGATGTCCTTGGATATTACAACCTTCAATGGTAGCGGTGAAATGAGAGACTGCCTTGTCGTACTCGCCTGCGTTGAGCTCGACGCATGCCAAGCCATAAGATCTATGGAGAAATGCGGCTGTACTGGGCAGGGCACATAATGGGAAGGGCTCGGAGGCTTTGTGAATGATCTCTCTCGCAAGGTCATGATGCCCTTGTTCGCTCACAACGACGCCTTTCCAGACGGCATACCAAAGCGCCACGCTGGGATCAAGTCCTTCGTACATCTCTACAATTTCCTGTAGGCGATGCATTGCGTCGGATGACCTGCCTCCGCAAAATGCTACCTCTGCAAGCGCCTCGAGTGCGTCCCTGCGGGCATCGAGGTCTCCAGTACTTGGGCATTGCAAGAGAAGGTTTTCTAAGTGCGTCTTCACCTGCACAATATCTCCCCCATAGAAGTGTTTGGCCCGCCAGTGGCAAATCTTGGACCGCAATCCCCAGAAGTCTTCGTCCAAGGAGTTCACAAATAATTCGTCGGCAGATGTTGTGAACGTGAACATCTTGGCCCTATACAAGAAAAACCAAACACAGGTTCTTGTTGTTTCGCTGATATGTTGCCATGAATCGGAATGCTGGAGGTCCTCAAGGACCTGTTGGGATTGAATGAAGCGGCCTTGGCATGCGTATACGTCTGAACATGGATGAATGCAGCGCGCCACCATCTCATGGTTGCCGACGGTGAGATAGAGTGGCTCAGCAGCCTGGAAGGCCTGTATGGCTTCTTTGGACCGAGAAAGAGCCATGTTGAGCCAGCCGAGACGCTACAAGCAGCCTGCTTTGGGCCATCGCGTGGAAGAGCTCTCGACGATGTTGAAAATAGCGGGGGTAAGGGTAGTTGGGCGAGGAAGATGCCACGTCAAGCACTGCACAAATTCCCAGCAAGCGCGATAAGTCTCCTCAGGGATTTGGGTGAGATCGAAAGCAACAACATGCTCAATGTTGAGGTGATCCGAGATAATGATATCAGCATGATCATCTCGTTCTGCCGAACACTGTTGGACAGTGCAATAGTAGAAGGTGCGTATCTCTTCCAAACATGTGGAGTCAGGTGGTGGCAACGAATCTCGCACATAATGCCGAATGGGTGCGAGCATTTTGACGAAGCCGCCTTGGCGATAAACGAGAGATTGCCTCCATAAAACATCACATATGTCGTCGATTTGCAGGGTAGATGGCAAGATACGCTTGGACAGGGCCTCATTGAGACCCTGGGGCAAGAAGGCGATGACAGTTAAAGCATGCTGAGCCTTCTCTCCAAGTTTCTGGATTGACGGTGAGCTGAGTGACAGCTGCATGGTGTATGACAAGCTTTGTAGCTTTCCCTCGCCATGGTCTAGCACCGCACTGTGCCGATCCTTCCATCTCTCCAGCAGTATAGCCGGAGACCAACCGTTTTGCTGTGCAGCATTTGCGAGTAGATTGATGGAAAGCGGGTGATATTCCAAATCCCGAAGCAAGTTTGCTATTCCTCCGTCCGCATTTTCACGACTGGCTAGACGGTAAATTCGAAAGAATGCTTCTTGAGCAGAGTTTGAATCTAGTGGTGGAATATCCTTGGTAATCCATGGTACATTCAGTGCACTCCTTCTACTACGCGATTGTAAGAATCAGAATGACGCCGGGGATGCCTGCAATTTCAGCAATAGCTTGCGGGATTTCCGTGAGCGCTGATGATCCACCGGCCTCTTCGAAAGTCTCAGCATTATCTAGAACAACAAGGGCGCTAGCAGAACGAAGACAGGCGCATATTTGCTGCACTGGATTAACGCCGGAAAGCTCTATGCCAAGGGCTTGTGCGAAACGAGTCGTGAAAGCTTCAAATGTAATGGTTCGAAGGATCTATCCCATCGTATGTCACGAAGTAGTGCCTGTTGGCAAATCTTTCCATGATGGCTGCCTCGTGGAGGATAGTTTTGGCAAGGGAACTCTTTCCCATCCCTCCTGGACCAATCAACGCAATGTGCTCGTCATTGATGACAAGGTTGGTCAGTTCTGCGACGAGATCCCCACGGCCATAAAACATGGGAGGCCGTGATGGAGGTGCGGGTGGACGATACCTGATCACGGTTAAGGCCACACATCACTTGCCAAAATGCCAACTTACTGGGTGTCATTGATCCCACGAGTGTTATCCCTGGGTCCCAAAGTCAGCTTGTCCACCCTGATTGCAATGCCAGCAATCGCTTCCGTCTAAGGACATTGCTTAGCAGCAGAAGCTCAGGCGAGTTCAAGAAACATACTCTGAATAGCATGAGGACTTCATCCAAGTCTTTCTCCCATCTCGTAATCCGGTCGCGATCGATGGTGACAGAGAGGAGCCTGTGCCAAAATCTTTGCTCCTTCTTTGACTCTACGTCGCTATTGATGCGGTTTACTGATCTGGACAGTGTCATCAGATTCTGGTGATGGCAACACTGGTTCGACGCACTTGTTGAGCTGAGTCAATGCATGCCCCAAGTATCCTTTCAGATCATCTTTGGTAGCACCCTCGGTCGCTCTTTCAAGGATGTCCCTGATGGTCTCGCACTTGTCAGCTATTGCTTGGAAATCGGACTTGTTCTTGATCACTGCCTGTATAAACGTAGGTCTTCACCAGTCTTTCTGAGAATTAGGCCAACGCACCTGCGCAACAGTCAAAATGTTCGCAATTGTTCCAAGGATGCCTTTCGCCAGATCGATAGGCACAAGGTCTTTGGTAGCGTTGATGGCTGATATAGTGATACCCAGCAGCTGGATCACATTATCGTCCTGGGACTGCTTATCTTCAGGAGATGGTTGTTTAGTATGTGGGCCGTTCTATGTTAGATCAGATACACGGCGGTGAAACGTGGATGTCTGCCTTCTTGCCTTTGGTTGCCTGGTTCTTCCAGCCTTTGGATTTTTGGAGAACATCCCCGGAGATTGTGTGGTGGATTCAAATCCTAGTGAGTTTCAGCCAGTGAACTAGCGCCTCTGTCAACCTCAAGGTAAAGGAAAGGTGGAGGGTGAGAAACTGTACGGCATAAACGCATAACCTACTGGGCGTCTATCATATCGATATATTTCATGCTCTCATCTATGCGCTTCAATGACTCGTGGCAATGAGAACTGGTGCGATTCGAAGAAGCCGAGGCTCTTCTGATGATTTACGATGCTGTACTGAACACGGATGGTACTAGTGTCATGTGTTGATACTAATTGTTTGGGTTTTTGGGCGAAAGCCCGCAGGGCTTTTCCGGTCCAAAACACGGGTCCGTACCTATGGCGCAAGGTGAGCTGTGAGGGCAGGTTGGGCCCGATCAGGTCATTGTCTTGTGGGAGCGACGGTAGGTAGCGTACACTATGCGTTGAACAAATGAGAGTGAGCTGTTTGTTTCAGTTTTGAAACGTTAAGTTGATGACAAAGTCGGTGAGATGTTCTGATGAAAATCTTGTTCACACGCTGATCAGGGAGTGGTGGGTGGGTGCAAAAAGAGGTAGACACGAGTGACTAGCACTCTGAAAGGATAATGCTGCGAGGTGGGCAGGAGCAAGAAGCGCTGCGCCACCTCGCTTATTTGCGCGTAGACTCAAATCTGTGCCGGCCGAGGAACGAGGCCAGCTTAGATAACCAACTTTGGCAGGAACTCGAGCCATATCATTATACGCATATGTCACACTGCGCATCTGAGGGACCAGACTGGCCTGGAGCCAGTCATCTGGTTTACGCCCTGTCTAGATCACAATGGTAAGCCTTTCCTCCGCTGCTCCGAATCACGGTGTCGCCAGCATACCTTTTGGTGGATGCCAATAGTTGTCATGTACATCAGGCATGCCTATGATATTACCTAGACACACACGTCGCCCATGACATACTAGTATTCATGCAAATGATGGTACAGTGCTAAGCATGGCAGTCCGACAGTATGGTCACGTGTACATGTATCCACAAATTTGATGGTGTCGAAACTAGTAGAGTGGTCTCTGATCATACACAATAAACTTACATCTTAGATCAATACCTTAGTCTCGTCTCATTCCCGAGCGCGAACAGTCAAGGTCGCAGGTACAGGGTGGACGCGGAGATGCAAAGTTGGAGTCGCGGTTGGGGTCAAGAGCACTGCAATATCCAGTCCAGCACCGCAACGTGAAGATGATGGGACACTAGCTAAAATGATTCAAGACACAACAGTGAGTGTCCGGCATTCGAGAGAACAATGCAAGAACTTACAATAAAAATCACCCGATGATATCCAATAGTTCTCCCTCAGCCTTGAGTGACACCTTTTCGTGCTCGCGTGAACAACCCAAAGGCCTACACGGTCTCCATGTTCTGTCCCTCAAGCCATGTGCAACCAAGTGCATCAATGTTGGTGGGTTAGTCGTTTTATGCGATGCACCTGTGGCTCAGCGGAAGATCTTGTCTATGTTGCTGCAGTCCAGGATGGAGGCGGATTGCCTGCAATCAATGCAAGGTATGTCGTCCACAGCTGCAAATATTTCGGGAGACAAGGCGGTGGGCATAGAATGCATGTTCTGCTCCGCAAAGGCTGTCCCAGGGATGGTTAGAACACGATTGGGTCGGCGGATTAAATGCTGGGTGAACTTAATACGGGTCATCAGCAGGACACATTCAAGTTGATTGACTTGATTTACTAATAATACATGTATATGAACTTACAGCGACCGATGGTTGGTGTCATTGAAACCTGGATCCATGCATATGAAGCGATGGGAACGCTGATACGGTCAAGGCTTGAGAACATTTGTGCTCTGTGTAATCTTGGGGTTAAACGTCTGCAAGGTCTTTAAAAATTGAGACGTCACACTGCGAAAACTCTGGTGAGAGCTTCCGCACCTCGTGCAAAGTGGAAGCGACAAATGTGATTGGTGGGAGAAGCTGATACAGAGTAGCTTTACAGTAGCTGGATATACATGTACAAGCTTGAAGTAACATCATGAGCTAGTGCTGACTCGGAGTTTTCAAATTTCATAAGGTCGTCTGTCGTCACGTCATGTGATGACACTTAGATGCGCATGTCACACACCGCGTTGTCACGTATCCCTGGCTCTCATTGAATCTCAGGTCAATGAGGTCATGGTTTATGGTGCTGTGGAGCGCGGTCCTGAAACCATTTATAGATAACCCGCCTAGTGCGCCTTCTCCATGTCCAATACACGCTCAACTGGATTTCACAAATCACTAGAGGACTCCCGGCCTGACGTCGAAGAGACTGAGGTTTCTGCAAATCACACGCATAATTTTTTGCGCGATACTTGAGGCCATCCACTCCATATCCCTCGTGTTCTAATAGCTACCAGTTATTCACAACCGGATTGATCTTGCTTTCCGAGGCAGGCCAATGCAGACGGTCTCAAGTTGTTCGATCGTTTTCGAACACAATGCTGCCTATGCCATCCTTAATCCTACAGACAGCTGTAGTGAATCACCGCAATATCGACGTGCTGAATATTGACGATATTGACGAAACACTTATGAGTCTGCCCAAAGGCCTTGTCATGAGGTGAGTTCAACTCACCGTAATCTCATCCTCGGACTTATATGACCAGGATTTCTTTTATCTAAAGACTTGGTACTTATAATTTGTGTCACAGTCCGGATATGTGGAGATACAATGTACCACGGTCACCATATACGATGATCTATGTCAGATTCGTGAATGACGAGCGGCCCTCCAAAAACAAAACCCCACCCTTCAAATCTGTTTGACAAAGCGTGGAATGGCAAGCAACTGTACAAATGGCAGGGTGGGCACTCCCATCTCCGTGCACAAAGACCGCGTTTCTGCAAAGTGCTGTGCTGCTAAAAACGAAGTCACCTTGCACAAAGGCAACCTCGCCCAGTCCACGGATGTTGAACGCTTTAGCGTGCAGGTTGCCTTGCATATTACAACCTTCAATCGTGGCAGTGAATTGAGACGCAGCCTTGACGTACTCGCCTGCGGTGAGCTCGATGAGCGCGGCGCCATAAGATCGGTGGAGAAATGCGCGTGCATTGCACAGGGCAAAGAATTGGAAGGGCTCTGAGGCTTTATGAATGAGCTCCCTTGCAAGGTCATTATTCCCCTGTTTGCTCGCAACAATAGCCTTCTGGACGGTGTACCAAAGGACACCATCCGAATATTGACCCTCGAACATCTCTACGAGTTTGTGCAAAATAACCATTGCGTCGGAAAGCCTGTCTTCGCAAAATGCTATTTGTGCAAGCCCCTCAAGTACGTCCCTGCGGGTGAAGAGATCCCCAGTACTTGGGCATTGCGGGAGAAGATCTTCTAAGTGCGTGATTGCCAGGACAATGTCTCCTCCATGGTAAAATTTGGCTCGCCAGTGCCAAATCTTAGATGGCAAACCCCAGTCGCGATCTTCCGCGGACTTAACAAATAATTCGTCTACGAACGTTGTCAATGTGTATATTCTGGCCTTATCCAAGAAATACAAGACGTAGGATTTAAAAGTTTCGCTGAGAGATTTCCACGAGTCGGTGTGTTGGAAGGCTTCCAGAACCTGTTGGGATTGAATGAAACGGCCTTGACATCTATAGATATCTGCGCATTGGACAACACAGTGTGCCACATTTTCGTGGTTGTCGACGGTAAGATAGAGTGCCTCAGCAGTTTTCAAGGCCCTCATCCCTTCGGTGAGCTGAGTAAGAGTGGCGTAGAGCGCGCCGAGATACTGCAGGGAGCACGCTTTTGGCCCCCGCGTGGAGGAGTTCTCGGTGATTTTGAAGATAACTGGAGTAAGGATGGTTGGGCGAGGTAGATGCTTCTGCAAGCACCACAAAAACTGCCAGCAGATGTCATAAGTCTCTTCGGTGGCATCTGGGACGTGTGCAAGGTTGAAAGCCACTACGTGCTCAATGTTAAGGTGATCCGAGGTAATGATCTCAGCGTAGCGATTGTGTTCTTCCGAGCAGCAGTTGACGATGCGATAGTAGAAGGCACATATTTCTCGCAAAACAAGTGGAGTCCAGTGTTTGCAACAAATCTCGCACGTAATGCCGAATGGGGGCGAGCAATTTAATGAAGCTGTCTTGACGATAAACAAGAGATTGCCTGCAAAGGACATCACAAATAATATCGACTTGCGGGAGTGACGGCAACAAATCGCTAGCCAGGGTGTCATTGAGGCCCTGTGGCAAGAAAGCGATTATGGTCAGAACACGACGACCATCCTCACCGAGGTCCTGCATTGATGGTGAGCTGAGTGACAGTCGCATAGTGTCTGACAAGCTTTGCAGCTTCCCCTTGCCGGGGTCCAGCACCTTGCTGTGCCGATTGTTCCATCTTTTCAGCAGCATGGCCGGGGACCAGCTATTTTGCTGCGCAGCGTTTGCGAGTAAACTGATGGAAAGGGGGTGGGAATTCCAATTCCTTGAGTAGGTCCCGTATGTCTTCCCCGGCTTCACTACAACTGGCGTGCTGATAAATTTGAAAGAACGCTGCTTGAGCAGAGCTCAAGTCCAATGGCGGAATATCTTTTGTTATCCATCGCACGTTCGGTGCATTCCTTCGACTGCGTGACGTGAGGACCAGAATAACACCAAGAATGTTTGCGATGTCAGCAATGGCTGGTGGTATTTCTCCGAGCGCCGACGATCCACTGGCCTCTTCAAAGGTTTCAGCATTATCAAGGACAATGAGGGCGGTGGCAGAACGAAGAAAGGTAGATATTTGGCGCATAGGATTAGCACCAGCAAGCTCTATGCCCAGGGTTTCCGCAAAACGAGTCGTGAAAGTCTCAAAGGTGATGGTCGAAGGATCGAGGCCATCATAGGTCACAAAGAAGCGCCTATCAGCAAACTTCTCTATGGCAGGTGGTTCGTTAATGATAGCTTTGGCAAGGGAACTCTTCCCCATGCCTCCAAAACCGATCAACACGATATGTTCATCATTGATGACAAGATTTGTCAGCTCTGCTACGAGATCCTCACGTCCATAAAACATGGAGGGACGTGATGGGAGTACAGGTGGGCAATACCTGATTGCCTTTAGAAGATACACAACGCCCACCGAGATGGTAACTTACCTTTTGACGTTCCCATTCTCATTGCCCTCGAGTCCTAAGGTTTGCATGTTCATTCCAATCGTGAGACCAACGAGCATCTCAGCCTTAAAACATCATTCAGTAGCCGTGGCTCTAAAGGAGTTCCCGAAACATACACTAAACAGTGGGATGACGCGATCCAAGTCTTTTTCCCATCCAGCAATGCGGTCACGATCACTCGTGACAGACAGGAGTCTCTGCCAAAATCCTTGCTCCTTTTTCGAGGCTACTTCACTATTGATATGGTTTACTGATCTGCACGACGCCATCAGTTTGTAGCAGCGGTGAAATTAGTTCGGCTCACTTGTTCAACTGAGATAAAGCATGGCCCAAGTATCCTCGCAGATCGTCGTCGGTGGCATGCTTGGTCGCTCTTTCAAGGATTTCCCTGATAGTCTCGCACTTGTCGACTATCGCCTGGAAATCGGACTGATTCTTGATCACTGACTGTACAGACCTCAAGATCCTTCACAAACATTTGCAAAGGGTACACCAACGAACCTGCGCAATGATCAGGATGTTTGCGACCGTTCCGAGGATGCCTTTTGCCAGGTCGATAGGTACGAGGTCTCTCGTAATATTGATTGCCGCTATAGTGATGCCCAGCAGTTGCATCGCATTATCGCTCGACTCCTTGGTTTCAGAAGAAGGTTCTTTAACATTTGGGCCGTTCTATGTCAGATCAAATATATGGCGCT
Source organism: Suillus subalutaceus (assembly GCF_016647625.1). NCBI lineage: Eukaryota > Fungi > Basidiomycota > Agaricomycetes > Boletales > Suillaceae > Suillus > Suillus subalutaceus. The sequence continues at coordinate 68,574 of NW_024540411.1, forward strand.
GATACTGAACTTTGTATCTGCTTGCCTTTGGCTTTTTGGGAGTTCTTTTTTTCGGCTTCATCGCTTGCCAGTGGATGCACGTGGTGAATTCCAAGTTTCAGACATGGGTTCTGCTTCAAGTCACCAGAGGGTGAGAAACTGCACAGCATAAATGATAACATACCAGCGTCTATCATGGTGACATCAAGTTTAGATCTCAACTTTCGACCCAGTCTTGAGCCTATGATAGATTGTTGTGATCTGCGATGCAGTCGGATTGCTGGCATGAAGCAAGGAGATATATCGTTGATAGCTTGAACATCGAATATTTAGGGAAACGAAGTGGACAGACGTTTGATCGTCTTGTGTAGAAAGCATTTTTACTCCGCAAAGGTTGTCCCTGGGGAAGTCGAGATTCAGCTGCGCAAGTGAAATTAGCTGCACGTGATCAGAAAATTATTTTTGTTTCTCCTCATCGTCTCTACTGTTGTTGGCAGTTCTATCCCACTCAAACACTACACCGATCGACTCAACTCCTCATCGCAAGGCTAGTTAGTAGTTTCCCGAACCTTTTCAAAATCCTTGCGGTGGTGAATCAATACTGGGAATATGAACCTGGGCAATACAATTTAGGATGAACTGCCTACCCATTCAACCAGTTTAGGATGGAGTATTATCGACTTTAAGGGTGTGGACTGGCCAAACATTGCGAATCGTAGGACAACACATACATGACGCACAAGAGAATGAGCTCACAGTTGGAAATGATGAGATGAATATGAATGACTTGTGCGTAGTCATCGCCGTCCAACTGTCTTCCTCTATCGGTCTACCTATGAAAGACTAGCGATTGCCCATTGTGAGTTTTTGTCATATTTTTTCATGAACCTTCAATCCGAGGAGATGTCGCAGATCCAGCTCGCGCACTACAATCGAAAAGTGGATATGAGATGTGCGATGAAGAGCATAACCTCGAAGGATCAGACACGTTTTTTAGGTAAAACATCTGTGTCATGGCCTTCCCATGCCATAGCAATCTCAGTGCGCACTTGAAGTGCCAAGTGTTCCGCTTCACTTATCTCCCGCGTTCGTCTCATCACTGTCTTGTCATAGGTGCCATATCATGATGAAACTACTCGTATGATCATCCGAGATATGATGGCAGGCTGTTACATGAATAAGCCATATGTTTTCTTCCATCTTCCTATCTCCAAGACACACTGAATCCCCAACGAACATGGATACCTCAGGTCTCTTGGACCATCCATCGATCTACTTGACTCCTCGCCACAAGGCTTGTTGCATTCCTCCTAAATCCCTGCTGTGGTGAACCAACACTGGGGATTCGAACCTGGGCGATACAATCCCCGACGAATTGAACGAGACCAAGGTAGTGCAAAGTACGCATCTGACCAGCTCGAGGATCGTCGGTGACCTCTAGGTGGGCGAGCCAATAGCCAAATTGTGAATTGGCTGCAGTGATCCGAGGGCATGAAGAGGACCTAGAACACGTGGTCAACTTGTGCTTGCACAGAAATTGACAGGACCTCGCTGTTGGAGACGACGAACAGAATAGCTTTGTGGCGGTTGGCAATGTGAGTTTGTGTCACTCTTTTCGTGCACATTCAATTTGAGATGTCCCTGGTGCAGATGCACATGGCTTAATGAAAGAGCATGAACTCGTGCACCTGAAAGAGAGGGTTATTTGTGAAGCACAGGAGCAGCCTCGAGCGGTCAGACACGCCTAGAATCTTCAAAACCGTGCCGTAGTATATCTTATATTTGTCTCGTTACTTCCTTGCCATGGACATAATACAACGATGATGCAACTGTTCGTGAAATACAACTGCAGGCTAGCGTGCGTGATCTACCTCGTATCGTTCATAAGTGGTGACAGACCCTCCAAGAATAATGACCATCCTTTGAATTTGTCCTGTAAATTATTAAATGGCGCGCAACTGTACAGATACTGGGGAGGCACTCCCATCTCAGCGCAAAATAATTGTGTCTCTTCAAAACGCTGTGTGGCTAGAGCAAAATCATTAAGCACAAATGCAATCTCCCCCAGAACCTCGTATGCTGAGTGCCTTGAGCATCAGATTACTTTGCATGTCGCAGGCTTCGATCGTGGCAGTGAAATAAGACTCGGCCCTGTCCCACTCGCCTGCGGTGAGCTCGATGCATGCTGAGCCATAAGATTTGTGGATGAATGTACGTGCACTGCGCAGTGCAAAGAATTGGAAGGGTCCCGAGGCTGTGCGGATGAGCTCCCTCGCCAGGTCATAATCCCCTTGCTTGCTAACAGCATGAGCCTTCCACATGGTAGACCAGAGGGCACCTTCAGCTGACTGTCCATCCATCACTACGATCTTTTGCAGGATATCCATTGCTTCATATAACCTGCCTTCGGAAGATGCAACTTCTGCAAGCCCCTGATGTATGTCTTCGAGGGCTCTGACATTTCCAGAACCTGCATGTTGTACGGATAGGTCTTCTAATTGGGCGTGCACCTGGACAGCGTCTCCTCCATGATAAAATTTGGCCAGACAGTGCCAAATCTTGATAGACAAATCCCAGATGCGGTCTTCCGAGGACTTCACAAATAATTCGCCCGCAGGTGCTGTGAATGTGTACATCCGGGCTATATCCAAGAAATACCAAGCTCGGGCTTTCGTTGTTTCCCTGAGAGACTCCCAAGAGTCAGAGTGCTGAAGATCATCTAAGAGATTTCGGGACTGAATAAAGCAACCTTGACATCCCAGCAAGTCTGCGCGCGTTATAAGACAATTCCCCATGCCCTTGGGGTCACCGGCGGTGAGATAGAGCGCCTCAGCTGTTTGAAAGGCCAGTATTGCTTCAGCATTCTGAGAAAGCGTTTGGTAGAGCTGCGCGAGATATGACAAGCAAAGTGCTTTTAGCGCCCATGTGGACGAGTTCTCGATGATGTTGGAAATAGCAGGGTTAAGGGTAGTCGGGCGAGGCAGGTGTCTCTCCAAACATTCCAAAAATTGCCAGCAAGTGTTATAGGTCTCTTCTGCGTCATTCGGGATATTGGCAAGGTTGAAAGCAACTACGTGCTCAATGTTAAGGTGATCCGAGATAATGGTATCAGCATACTGATTGTGTTCTTCCAAACAGGAGTAGACAGTGCGATAGTAGAAGGCACGTATCTCTTGCAAACACGTGGAGTCAGGTGCTTGCAATGAATCTTGCACGTAATGCCGAATGGGGGCAAGCATCTTGAAGAACTTATCTTGACGATAAACGAGGGATTGCATGCATAAAACATCACATATAGCGTCAACTTGCGGAAGTGATGGTAACAAATCACTAGCCAGGTCCTCGTTGAGACCCTGGGGCAAGAACGCAATGATGGCTAAAACACGAAGACCATCTTCGCCAAGATGCTGGACCGACGGTAAGCTGAGTGACAGCTGCATGGTGTCAGATAAGCTTTGCAGCTTCCCCTTGCCACCATCGAGTACCTTGCTATGCCGATCATTCCATCTCTTGAGCAGCTTGGTTGGAGACCAACCATTTTGTTGCACAGCGTTTGCGAGTATGTTGATGGAAAGGGGGTGAAAATCTAATTCCCCCAACAGGCCTTTTATGTCTTCTTTGGCTTCGCTACGACTGGCGTGGTGATAAATTTGAAAGAACGCTGCTTGAGCAGAGCTCAAGTCCAGTGGTGGAATATCCTTGGTAATCCATTGCACGTTTAGTGCATTCCTTCTACTGCGTGACGTGAGGACCAGAACGACGCCAGGGATGTTAGCCATTTCAGCAATGGCTTGCAATATGTATCCGGGCACCGACAGTGCACTGGCCTCTTCAAAGGTCTCGGCATTATCGAGGACAACGAGGGCACTGGCAGAACGGAGAAAGGTAGATATTTGGCGCACAGGATCAGAGCCGGCGATCTCTATGCCAAGGGCTCTCGCAAAACGAGTCATAAAGGTTCTGAATGTGATGGTTGAAGGATCCAGGTCATCATATGTCGCAAAGAAGCGCCGATCAGCAAATTTCTCCATGACGAGCGGCTCGTTGATGATGGCTTTAGCTACAGAACTCTTTCCCATACCCCCAAGACCGATCAAGGCCAAATGCTCATCATTGACGACGAGGTTCGTCAACTCTGCCACAAGGCCGTCGTGGCCGTACAGCATGGCAGGCCGTGATGGAGGCTCTGTTGGGTGATACCTGTATTCAATTAGAGGCCATGCACAACCCGTCTAAAATAACAACTTACTTTAGAACATGAACACTAGTAGTATTGAGTCCCGAAACGAGCTTCTCCACACCTGTTGCAATGCGAACAATTGCTTCAAACTTGAGACAACCATTCAGCAGCAAATTCGAGATCATGATGGAGTTGCACAGACATACATTGAAGAGTGCGATGATGCGATCCAAGTCCTTTTCCCATTGAGCAATCTGGTCTCTATCAATTGTGACAGAGAAGAACCTCTGCCAAAACCTTTGCTCTGTCTTTGAGGCTGCTTCACTGTTGATGTGGTTAACTGACCTGATTGATGTTTAGTTTCCAGCGACGGTGAACTTGGTTCGGCTCACTTGTTAAGCTGAGACAGCACATGCCCCAAGGGTCCTCGTAGATCATCAGGTAAATGACCCGAAAATGATAAATTATTAGCAAGCTTTATCTTGTCTAAAATTTGCATAATACCTATCAGAATTATATATCAATCGAGAAAGCTTTGAATACCCGGACTGACATGGGTGGAAGCCGCCAAATATACAATTATGGCAGTCCGGTTGCAATAGCTGGCGACTCTGTCACGGCGGACAGGTATTGCAATTTGTGCCATCTTGGGGCAAGTTGACAATACACAACAATTTTGACTTGCGCTGGTCATGACATGCAACCTTTGACTATGTTGACTTCCTCCGCAATCTCTGAATAGATGCCAGTGTCAGTCATAGAATTATATCGCCAGACTATATTGGATCGAACTGCCTACAACCCAGGGGTGCCGAGCATTCGCAATGCGGGACCAATGTGGTTGCTTTACGCAAGCACAGCTTGCCATTGCACCCTCAACAAGAACTTCCCCAGCGCTGACATTAGGTAAGTGGTTGTCATCCTATCCTTCGTTGCCCACATCCGCTAAGTGCAGAATTCAGGTGATAAGCCACAGTGTGTTGCCATCTGACCCAACCTCAATGAGAAACAATAAGTGTACATAAAGTTAGTTTGTCATGTTGTCCACCCCAATATCTGAGCAAATGCTAATGCCTGACAAAGTTTTAAATGGCCGGACTGTGTTGGACCGAACTGCGTGCAACCCAAGGGTGCCACGCATCCGCAACACAGTACCAAGTTGTATCAATGGGGTTGACTCGTGCAAGCACAGCGTGCTATTGTACCCCCGACAAGAACTCCTCCAATGTTGATGTTAGTTATGTGGTCGCGATGCCCGCCTATGCTGCTCAGATACACTAAGTACACAACCCAGGCGACCAACGACGGCACGTTAGCATCCTCCCCAACCTTGTTTAGACGTGGTAACCGCACACAAGGTCAGTTGGTCACTCTATGCTCTACATTCTCTCCCTCACTGATGGAGTCTTCTAATGCCAGACTATTTGGATGGGGGATACTTTTGGCGCCACAATGCGAAGGCATGTCAATGTGGTGCCCTTCATCAGATAATTGCTGAGGTTTAGTCATTAGACGCAAGATAGCGAGGGATTTTGTTCACCGCAAACCCTCTCTGAATGATGCCATCGTATAGTAATTTCTAACGTTAGGCTATATCGCACCAAGGCGTAGCAGTATTATACGTTTTTCGTCCTGCAATTACTTTCGTGGGCTTTACAAAGCTGGAATTAGGCCGTCATTAGATTGCATTTAAATTGACTCTGAATATATAAATAAACATAAAACTATGAAGAGGGGGTATTTATATTCGAAGCTTGTTTGAGGGCTAAACATTTTTGTCGGATTTTGAATAGCGCGCTGTTGGCACTAATGGGTCTCTTGGCCGCAGAGGAAGTGGGGAAAACTTGGCTGAGTGAGTGACAATGATCAGCCTTAGTGGCATGGCGAAGAGCGAAAAAAAATACCGATTCCACCAGGTCAGTAGCTCGTCAATTTCCTTGTATTCTTCAGGGTCTTCTAATAGGTCGAGGAGGCTATGATAGAATGTCTCCGAGTCTGTAGTTGTGTCGGTATGAGAGAACACCAAGGATGAGCTCAGGGAAAATCGCACCTTCAATCGTACATCAAAATTTTTTAGCCATAGAATTGATACTCAACGGACCTGGGTTGCGATATACGCTAGGGAGGCGATTGTGACGGAGTTCATGCCATGGAGCCGCGCGTTTCCGGATCGCGTGGCCTTTGGTTCCCTTTCAACTGAACTTGGAGATGTGACCACATGCTTGTAGGCCTGTCGGAATACCTCATAGCAAATGAGATATCTGAAAAATGAGTGTGCACTCACATAGACTAGTAAGCGGCTCCGAAGAAGCCCGCACCACAGGGTCTTCAGGGTCATAAATGTGGTGGGCGTACAAAAAAATGGGCCATTGATCCCCACAGACCAGCATCTCGCCGCTTCGTAGGTTCTCTTTAGTCCTACATTGAAAAAGGTACAAAAGAAGATTCAGTATTACACAGATGCCAGCAAACAAAAACGTACTGGAAGTCGTTCCAGTCCAATCCAGCAGGACATAGAAGAGATCCTGTAAGGTCATGGTTAAAACCGCAGGTCGATCTTAGAGTTTCTATGTAAAGGGGGCCATATACCTTCCCCTTTGGGGGTGATCCAATCAAGTATTGCAGACTTTAACGTTTTTGTGTCATCGCCCCTGGCGCCTGCGGCGCCCTTGCCGATCTGCGAATTGTAAGCATGAATCCCAGCCAAGCAGAAGATGATGCACCAGCTCTCCAACGTGAAGGATTTCTTCCTCGGATCCGTCTTTCAGTCGCTCTAAAAGACCAGGGATATGAATCTAAAAGTTGCTCGAAGACTGCTGATGTTCTCGCTGCTCTCTGTCAAACGCAGTCAGCCAAAGAGCAAATGCCGAATGCAGAGGTAAAATTTCTTCACTCGGCAGGGAAGTCCTCTAACGGAACATCTTCTATTTGTTCAAGTCTCAAGATACCATTGGTGAGCAATGAGGGGTAGTTACACAGTGCGAACACTGTTCGACCGAAGTGGCTCCGTGGGACACTAGTGGATCAGATAAGGAGCTGTGAGACGAGTTTATTAACCTATGAATGTTGCAGTCGAGCATCTGGGACAGCCTACGCTTTTTTGCGAGGTCCCATTTGGAGGGCTGACAAGCCACGTTTGCTCAGGGACGCCGGAATCAGTGTCTTGGTTGGTCATCAAAAGATGGGGAGGGAGAAAGTAGCCTGAGCTCTGCAGACACCAGAGGCGGTCTTACACTCAGCACTACGTAATATGACAGGGTAACTGGTGGCAAAAGCAACAGCCACGGCAAGATTGACAATGGCCAAAAAAAGTGGCCGCCATGTAGGTCCACCTTGAATGACGGCACATTCACAGCCACCATTAACGGAGACTTTGAATTACGTGGCCATCGTAGCCGCTCAATTTTATGTACCGAATAAACCTGAGCTTAGATAGTAAGTTCGAAATCTGATGGTAAAAGGATATATAACTCCCTTGAACTTTCAATTTTTCATTATAGCTCTGCACCAAAGAACGCATCTGCTAAGGCCCCCAATATGCCACAGCCTACTAGGCGCCAGACCTCCAAACTGCAAGGACATAGTATTAGCTTGAGTCTGCGGTAAGCCCGATAGTTCTACCTGGCGGCAGCACGTGCTGATGTATTTCATTAGAATCGAGTTGGTGGACAACATGAACGACGACAGCTCCTTAGCACGGAGCGACGAGGCTCCACTTCCAGTGTCAGCGATTCACAACTGAAAAGAGCGATGTGGACGCCACGATCGAGCTCAAAGAGCGACTGCAGTCAGCAGAGATGAACTGCTCCAGGCTAGAAGAGCTGTACCAGAAGTACAGACTTCAGTTGGTTAGAGGAAAATTATCGGGCAAGAATTTTAAAAGAACATGCACCAGATGGTCTCAGTACTTGCTCTCCCCATCAGATCGCATGGGATGCGCCCTCTCCTACTCCAAGTACGTCGAAAACACGTTCACTTAGAAAAATCTGACTGTACTGCTTAGGTGAATACGATGGCGAAGTTGAGGACAATACCTAGATACAGGAGCTGCAATAGATTCCCACTTTTTCGGGGCGATGCAGCAGTGGCTTGATCTGAGCAGGGGGTTGTAATGCAACTGCAACTGCTGCTAGTGTACACTATTCTTAAATAGTTAGCAGACGTGTACACGATCCGCGATTTTAAAACAGGAATCATTGTCTGCTGTCCATCAGACATACACGGCGTTTCTTGATCGCCCTTGCATATATCTGAGACGCGCTGACTAGGACTAGTCCATGGAAAGAATAGACACAGAAATAACCATGTACCAACGTAGCTTCTTCTGCTGACCAGTTCAGCGAAGGACCTTGTCGACGAAACGAGAGATTGAATACTATATGCTTGGAGCATGGTCCGCGTTTGCGGCTTTTTGCGGATCGGAGGGTATGGAGCTTCATGGGAGCGATAAGATTGTAAATTTTGAATAACCACAAACAGGCAGAGTATGTGATATTATGCATGCATTAGCAACGCCTGCTCGAATGTAGAGGACCATTGCGAGCTAGGGTGAGGCACCGCTGGATGCAAGGGAAAGGGAAAGGCCACATGTTGTCAGCTTGAATGTCGTCTCCATACACAAAAACGCACCACTTCCAAGGTAACAATGTGGTCGAATAGCAGCAGCACCTGCATAGCTGCGCTCATATATGGCGAGGTCATGGAAATTCGAAAATCCTGTTTTTGTCTCCGCGAGTTCCAAAAGGAAGATCCTCTGGATAGCAAACCGAGCCTCCTTTGCAGAGAGCTTGGATACTCGTCGGTCAAAATCCACGACATGTTCAACTTGTCGCTCAAAGTTGTCGTTCAAACCAACAGCATATCGGATTCCGCCAGTACAACAAGAGCGTTTGACATCTGTAAAGTAAACAGATATGATTCTGTGAGATGATATTAAATGTAATAACCTCAGAATGATTTGTGGGGTGGAGAACTCACAGATTGTGTTCAACCACAGGTAGCGGGAGTGATCAGGATAGGCCTGCCAGACAGATCATGATAGAGTGACAAGTCACGGTGTATCTGCACTACAAGTAAGGTCACCGTGACAGCTTGGGTGTGACAGCACGCCTGCTGCTGCTGATGGATTCAGGCTGGCGTCACAGTGATAAAGACAATTTCAGAGTGCAGAGAACATACAAGTATATTTAACAACAAAATGGAAGGTTGGCCTTGATATGAACGTATGGCTTAAAGGAACAGCATGAGAGTAGCACAACCAAATGATGCAGGACTTCGCGATAATTTACAAACGATGTAGTACAAGGTCAATTGTAATGATAGTACTAGCCACGGTCGATAAAAAGGCGAGAATAATTTACGAACGCCAAACAAATACAGATCCATGCAAAAATGTTTAGATCTCGGTATAAAAAAAAGCCAGTATCACTGCATGTTGAGGTCCTCGCAGTCTTCCGAGCCGTAGCTTTCACAGTCTTCATTGTCTTTGTAATCTTCATAGTCTCCGCAACTCTCCTCTGCGTCATCCTCACTATTCTCATCGTCAGGGCGGTGGTGCACTTCATTACATGGAGGTCATAGAATATTTGAACCCGGGAATGTTGACAAACCTGCGGTATCATTAGCATGAAATGGAGCATGATTTGTTGTACTCACTGGTATCCATGAATTTGTACTGACATATATTATCGATGGCCATTGTATATAGCGCTATCTCAGCGTGGGCACAGCGCCTCTTGGCCTGCAAGATGAGCAAATCTAATGCAAGGTTGCGCAGGTAGGCATTGCTGTGTCTGGTGGCCAGGGATGTCACCATCAGCTCCGCCTGTATGGTCAGTTCCTGCTTGAATGACTCATAGAAAGATTTCTGGACATCGACGGTGACCCATGTACTCGAGAGGGGCAATGAGGGGCCAGTACACTGTGAACAATCAGTCAGAGCAATTAAGCCAACTGTCGAAGTATACTGACATTCAGACAGGCAGACATTGATTTTCCTTCCTGCGAGGTGAGATTACTACGTACTGAGGAAATGGAGCTGCTCAGAGGTGATAACACTTCTGTCAAAGATGTTACAGTTGGCACGAAATGGGCATCGTGGCTCGTCCGCCAAACTTCACACATCTCTCGCACTGATATCGAGCAGGCCAAAGGTGTGCACGGAAGAGGTAGATGGTCCATGGGAGCGATCGTTTGCCTCAAGGGAGGCCTGATGAAATGCTTGGATCGAGCACCAAAACGTGCTACAAAATGTCAAGAGGGTTCAGATTGCACATCCACACTCAGACAAAAAGAAGCTCACACAACCAATGTTGATCCAAGACTTCAATTGCCTGGGTGTACAAAGACACCTCCATCTGACACTGTCTCTTCCTCTCGTCTAAGAGAATTTGTTCGACAGCCGCATGCCTTCCGGCATGCCCGTTAGCACATATGCTCTGATGGTGTCGCAAAGTTTCCTCTTGCTTCGCCTCTATGCTGCGCTCCCCGACTAGTTCCCAAAGATCACCAGGATAAACTCGATTTTTGAGCAAGAATGACAGAATGTATAGTTCAGTCTGGAGCTACATGAAAAGGTTTGAAAGAATCAGGATTAAACAAAATACCCACTGACCTTCTGGTTTGCTATGAGGCCTATATAGGCATCCAAGGACTCACTGCCTAGGGCATTCAAAAGTTGAAAAATGCTTGCGCGAGCAGTCGAGTAATCAAATGATTCTGTTGAAAGACACATCGTGTAGGGGGGGGGGAGGCAATTATTGTATGTACAGTAATCTTGGAGGTGTTTGGCTGTGGGAGTAATTAAGTACTATTTATGTGTGAGCAGTTTATTCAGATCACCTGGATTCAGTATGCAAATGAGCAAATCGCAGAGTTTGGAGAAGGTACTTAGCAATTCACAGCCTGACACCCAACTTGTGCTGGAAGGGAGGCCACCAAAAAGCGATAGTCATCAATCCATCAAACATGCCCACAAAATATACCCGCCTAACATGCCCGCCTAACATGCCCACCAAACATGCCCAATGGCCATAATATCCGCAGGCTATTAATATACCTACAAGGTAGATCACGTGCATGGCATCCCTTTCATTTCTGTGAGTGAGGCACTACTCGCCCAACCCGTTCTCCGAAGCAGTAGGAAGACTCAAGCACGTAGCATAGATGCAGTCTCAGATATCCACGGATTGGAGGATACCTCGCGGTGGGGTGGGAGGTGAAAGGGGGGGTGAAAGGGAGGGGGGGTAAGGGGGGGTTGATTCACACGACTAAGCGCAGCATGCTAGCGGTTTTACTTGTCGCTTTCGAATCTCGATAGTGTCTCGCATTTCATATTCCTTCAAGTAGATCATAATTATAATAGCATGTAGCATGTAGTGCATATGATAAGTACATGAACAGTTGAAATTCCTGATCTGCACGTGAAGGCCAAAACTGTCGTGGCTGGTGTGCTTGACCACAATAACAACTACTAATATCAGTATCATATCGACCTAACCCATACTGCGCAATAATGATCATCCTTCAAGTTGAACTTTTCGCCTTTTCACACCTGCTGAACAGATGTGGTACTTCATCGCTGATCTTACCCCGACTCGCTTGCATCGTCTGCAGTGGCTAAACAGAATGTGGAACTCCCTGGTAGTAATACCATTTCCAACGCAGGAATCGAGTCTGTTCAGCAATTCCCTTTGCTCCCTGCGATTCCACTGTAGCTTAATAGGCAAGACTCGCTGTTCTTTACCGTTCATGATGTCAGACGCAGTACTGCAGTGAAGCAAGGACGAACGCTCGTACCTCTTCGAGGATACTGGAAGGTGGTTATAGTTGGTAGCCTGAAGTACGTGTCAATTTTGACTAGGTGGGGTCGACTCTTCAGTTGTGATTCTCTTGAGCGTGAAACATACTGACCTCGGTAACCACATTCATCAGATGCGCACCTTGCAGTCCAATCGAACTGCCCAGTGTCCTTATTCCGCCACGAGTACACCGCGCACTCTATGTACGCAGTCCTACCCCTACCATCGGCGCATAGGCAGCATGGGTATTTCAATTCATATTCTTTGTGGTGGATCTCCAGGTTGAATGGCAAAATCTTCTTTCCATCACCGTCGATAGGCCTGCGTTTGTGTGGGGCGGCGTCATGACTCAAAATTTGGATATTAAATAGGCGCGTCTCACCACCACCATTCGACCATGGACTTTGAGGCGCTGTCATAGTGTAGAAGGGCATAGTCACAGAATGTAGCCTCCACAATTAATTTCGCTAACCTCCGAGCGGTTTCGCGACAGTCAGGTGGGGCAGTGATGGTAGACGAAGGTGAAGATGGGGCTTCCATTGTATGATCTAGTGCGGCAAATATGCGGTATTTACTCTGCTTTTATGAGACTGCGACATGTAGTAATATCATCTGCCCAGCTAATGCTGCCACCATAAAATGTCCCCACCCACTATACCCTGCTGCCAGAGGTGGGAATCTAGTGGTTCGATCGCTAGTACCCTCCATATTATGTTATGCTGTCAAAATCGTCAGTTCTTCCACCTACCCTTCAACGTCGGACTCAACCACATCCTTACCCCTTCAGCTCTCCTTCATGGATTGGGCAGGTTCATCGCCGACTCCCTTCAGATGCGCTTGTACTTGTGAGTTCACGCAGGAGAGTGCCTACACAAAACATCAGGGCTCTTGCACTAAGGGCAAGAAACGATTATTCTCTGCTTTATCCAAAGCAAAACATCTTCTTGGCTCCGTGAAACGGTTATGAGTTAACCACAACCTCGATAGACAGTCTACTGGCCCTATCATAGTGGCGTCGAGCGAGCCAGGCCACCTTGCGAATGGCTCTTTCCCATCTGCTGACCTGCTGCAGGACCACGCACCCACATTATCATTAAACGCCGATCTTGCTGTCTCTTCTATAGAGATCGACGCGGAACAGGGCTTGTCACTGGCGCAGCGGAGGAGCAGACACACTGACATCCCATTGCCGCTCCAGCTATAGGCAATACGAGGATGTGCTTCCGCAAGCCCCCCCAAGCCTTCCCTCCGGCTATACTGCTGTAGCACCAGAGCTTGACCAACCAGCCAGTTCAGCAGACGCATCTACCAGTGCTTGCTCATCTTTGCAGGCCCCCCCTTTTCGTACTGCTAGAAGTGTATTTGGGTTGATACGCCAGTTCTTTTCATCAACCCCCCCTTCTCACGACCCAGAGGAAGCAGTAACACTCCAAGATATAAGTCACGTCCCGGCTATAGCCCCAACTGAGCTAGATGCCCTCGCAGAGCCTGACAATGTTTCGTTTTTCCCCTACCCCAATCGATCATCCTTCGAGCTGGGTCATTGGTACTGGCATGGAGGCACGCAGAAGTCCCAGCAGAGTTTCAAGGACCTTATTGATATTGTCGGCTGATCCAGATTTTAATCCTGATGATGTCCGGAGTACACCATGGGGCAGAATAGACTCACAGCTAGGTGCAAGTGTTTACGATGGCGAGGGGGAGGAATGGGAGGATGAGGATGCCGGTTGGCACAAAACACAAGTCAACATCAAAATACCTTTCTCTCGGACTGTAGCTCAGCCAGGCCCTCAACCTTACATCGCAGCTGAACTTTACCATCGGTCGCTCACCTCCGTCATTCGAGAAAAGCTTGCAAATGCTCAGGATGATGAGCATTTTCATTATGAACCTTACCAATTGCGATGGAACGCTCCCCATCTTCCCCGCGAGGTCAACATTCAAGGCGAGCTTTACACCTCACCAGCCTTTATGGATGCCCACCAGTGATCTCCTTGAGTCTCCTGGAGAGCCAGGGTGTGATTTACCCCATGCGTTGTCGTCGCTTTGATGTTTTGGTCAGATGCCACGCAACTGACAGCATTCGGTAACGCGAAGCTGTGGCCACTTTATATGTACATTGGAAACGAATCTAAGTATCGCCGCTGTAGGCCATCCTGCAATTTGGGGAACCATGTTCGCATATTTTCAAAAGGTACGATTTCCTCCTGAGATCCTCTCCATTGAAGCACACTTTGGCAGCTTCCGGACACATTCAAGGATTTTGTGGGAACTTACACCAACAGGCAAAGGGATTGGCCGTGAATGCACGACGCATTGCCAACGTGAACTGTTTCAAGCTCAGTGGAATATCTTGCTCGACGAAGAGTTTTTAGAGGCGTATGAACATGGAATGGTCATTCTCTGCTGTGACGGAATCAAACGCAGGTTTTTCCCGCGAGTCTTTACCTACTCTGCGGATTACCCTGAAAAGTGAGTCGTGATCATTATCTGTAAGCCATCTAAACTAACTAATCCAGGGTCCTTGTTGCAACCATTCGGCAGCTGGGAGGCTGTCCTTGCCCACGCTGTCTCATACCAACTGCACGGCTTCAAAATTTGGGGATGAGCCGTGATTGGCAACAACGTTCAACCCTGGCATGGTCCAACATCTCGAGGGATCAGCCCATTGCTACTGCACGCAAACTTATCTATGAGAAAAATTATGGTGTTGACAGTATGGCCGTTGAGGCGCTTCTCAAACCTGATTCCTGGATGCCGAATTTAGTGAGCATAATCGTTAGTCTCATTTGTCACCTGAACTAATACTTAATAAGAATGCGCTGTCCGACAAACTTAGTGCATTCGGATTCAACGTATTTGCAGCGCTTGTCGTCGATCTCCTTCACGAGTTTGAGCTGGGGATATGGCGCATGCTCCTGATTCATTTACTGAGAATTCTGACTGCATTGAACAAGGACTTAGTACATGAGCTTGACAAGAGGTGCCGAATTTGTTTTTTCATGACAGTCCGGGGTACTCATTTCCATCTCTGACAGGTACAGGCAGGTCCCTCCATTTGGTCCTGCAACTATTAGGCGGTTCTCCGCCAACACCTCCGAAATGTCGAACATGGCGGCACGCAACTTTGAGGATCTTTTACAGGTACACCTCGGGGACCATTCTCATTTATGTTCATGGACTAACTTTGTACAAGTGTTCTATTCCTGTCTTCGAAGGCCTCCTCCCTGATGCTCACAACATAATTCTGCTCGATCTTCTTTTCATTATGGCGCATTGGCATGGCCTCGCCAAACTGCGCATGCATTCCGACCTCACCTTAGAGATTCTCGACAAGCAAACCACCCACCTTGGTGAAAAATTCCGTCACTTCAGAACGAAGGTATGCACTGCATACCACACACAAGAGCTCGACCGTGAGGTCGATGCAAGGTCTCGT
Organism: Suillus subalutaceus; assembly: GCF_016647625.1. NCBI lineage: Eukaryota > Fungi > Basidiomycota > Agaricomycetes > Boletales > Suillaceae > Suillus > Suillus subalutaceus. The sequence goes on from NW_024540411.1 coordinate 83,971, forward strand.
CGGCAGACAAAGGATGCTATCAGATGCATGGAGGGCAGCGTGCCAAACGGTGTTGGGCAAAGAATAGCAGCTCAAAAGAGGGTAGGGGATAATGCCAAAGGGAAACAGAAGGCAAATTTTGAGCAGTCGCAGGATCCATGTTTACCAAGGCCATCGAGGATGAAGAAGTCGCTTAATCTGAAGATGTACAAATTCCATGCGTTAGGCGATTATGTCGCTTCCATTCGTCGCTTTGGCACAACAGACTCGTATAGTACAGAACCAGTGAGTTATATTTTACTCCCTGTCTGCTCCCTACCTCAATTACTATAAGGGAGAGTTAGAGCACTGAACTTCGAAAGGCAGATACCGTCGAACCGATCGCAGAAATTTCGTTCGCCAGCTAATTCAAATCAAGCGCCGTCAAAATCGTTTACATCATATCAAACACCGGCAGGCAACACCGGCCCCTCGTATGCAAGCTGACGAAACTGCGATCGACCCTCAATTACACCATCATATTGGACGAAGTGAGAAAATTTTCGACGATTTGGGACATTATCTACGCAGTCATGCGGGGGATCCTGCCATAAAGGTAAGGTTTTCGGGGCGCTCGATCGTTGTTCTAACATCATGACGCAGGACTTCATACCACGTTTGATGGATCATATCCTGGGCCGCATAGGGACTCTTGGATCTTCGGTGGAGAACTCTACCCATCCCGACAAGGGACAACTTTTCTTCAAACGCAACAGAATCTACCACCACAACCTCGTCAGATTTAATTATACGACATACGACGTTCGAAAGGCTCAAGACGTGAAAATCCTCGGACCCCCCATTGCAACATCATGCTGCTCCAGCACGGTGACGAATCCAATGTCAAATATCGTTATGCGAGAGTGCTTGGTATCCATCATATCAATGCTGTGCGCTCAGATAACGTATATGAGTCCTGCCGAATAGATTTTCTTTTTGTTCGGTGGTATGAACTGATACAACACCATTCATGGGAAACACATACTTTGGAACGAGTTCGCTTCCTGCTGTTGACAAACCCAACCGCTTTCGGCTTCGTGGATCCAGGAGCAGTTCTGAGAGCCTGCCATATAATCCCTGCTTTTGCTCAAGGCCAGCGTAATCTTAACGGGGGGATTTCTTCCCTTTCGGGAGATAAAGATGACTGGCTAGAATACTATGTCAACAGGTGAGTGCTCTTACCCATAAAGTCATATCTATATCATCATAACTCCGAGTCCACCAGTTTCGCAGATCGTGACACACTAATGAGGTTCCATTATGGCCTCGGGGTAGGCCATGTGTACTCGCATAGGGTAGGTATATTAGATAATCATAGCTCATCACGGGAATCAGTCACTCAGACAGCCGCCTGTCTGAATGATGACGATTTTAAAGGCGGAGAAAACTTCACGGAGATAGGCCACCCAAGCGACGACGAACAGGATGAAAATGACGAAGAGAGTCATATTGGGGTTGAAGAATGGGACTTCTTTGAACAAGGACAGGACGCAAGCACGGGGTCCCTCGCGGAGGCACTAGTAGATGATATGTTCATGAGGCATGCTTTCGATTATGAAAATTGATGTTATCTTACAGCAATCGAACCCTAGTAGTCTGATGGGCACGACTCCACGACCCCAGGATGGCTAATACATAATATGACCGGAGATTATTGATGGCCACCAATTCAATCAAGATTGCCAGCGGTCACTGTCAGGTAGGGATTGGCAGGCAATACAGGTGGGTATCGTCCAGCAATGCTGAGAAGTGGTGGGCACCAACTAGCGATAACGAGAAGTAACGGCCAATACACAGATTAGTACGCATTACCCCAATTTTAACCTTTGCTAATGTATTACAGGCTTTGTACTTTATGGCCAGCCTTTATTAACTTGATTGGTTGCCATCAATTCCCTCCTTACCCACCCCACCCTCGTACTCACAGGTCAATCAATGTCTCCTACTGTGTGGCTATACGTGCCCGCTATCGGCGAAATTCTTCAGCTCATTCAGCTTGCCGTAAGTACAGGACTGAATGCAGTGGATTCGCTGATGCTGATGACCTTCTCCTCTAGCATGAGGAGGTTTGTTGCCGTCCATCCACTATAATTTGTTGTACCTATTTTTTCTTTCAGCATCCATTCATCTCCTTTACTACAGGATCGTATGTTGTTGTAGGGTACCTTGCTAATCACAACCAAATAGCAGCCATCTACGTGAGTTTTCCTTCTCGAATGCAAATTTTCAATCTCATGTGATCTATTTGTAGTGCGAAAAATCCTTCCAGGTGGCCCAGCCTTGGACTGGTCGGCTTACGCAACTTGGGTGGCTGATTATCCCTGGTGAGGGGGATGCTACGCACCTTCACGAGCTATTCACAACAGCGGTGAGCCATTTGTCATATCAAGCATCCCATCTTTAACGACAGATCTAGCCAGCTGGCGGCGCTTATATTAGTGCAATAACACCTACATACTGTAGGGCTGACAGCAGAGGTATCCCAATGCCTACTTGGCTCGTGAGTGCTGTGCTCAGTTGTCGTGCACGTTTTTATTGTGATACATTTATAGCTTCAAGAACTTTTGAACGCATCAGTTCAATTCTCTTATGCTCCGTTTCCAAACGGGTATCCGCCTCCCGCTCCCACCCCCATACAACAACTAACGTATGAGGCGCTGCCCTCTGACAATTCAAGTGCTCTCGATCACGCGCTCTCGGATGGTCTCCTGGCCCCCACTTCTTTTGACCTCACACCCACGGAGCTTCAAGAGCTCGATTGTGGCTATAACTACTGGGGATTATCCACTATTACCTCCCTCAATGGTGTCGACGATGCAGCTATTATGCCCTTTTTGGACAAATGGGATGAAGTTGATGATGATCTCAACAGAGAGCCAGTCCACGAGGGTTTTCATCCCGACTTACAATGGAGAAGGTCTAAGGATGGCATATGGGCAACCTTAAACAAGAAGCAACGAGACACCCTCACCCGCGCAATGAAGAAGTCGTCTTGGTGGCGGATCGTGATGCTCACTAGGGCCATATTTGTTGGAGCTATGTGGGTAGGAGAGCGCCCAAACCCATTCGAGATTTCTCAGTTGGAAGTACAACACCGAGTTACCAATATCTTTCTCACCGCGCTTCATCTATGTGACACAACTTATGACGAGATGAAGAAACTACCAGGTCAGTGCCTTGCATCTTGAATTCTACCAGTCATCATATCACAATTTCATCAGTAACCGTCAAATTTACCAATGGAGGCACCATTTCTGCTGGGTGGCTGGAATTCCATGTAAATGTACGCCCTCTCTTGCCTTCGCCTTCGCCTTCGCCTTTCCATTACTCATGCGAGCAGCTGGCTAAGGCATTTGACAATTCAAAGGCGGAACTAAGGAAGGTTATCAAAGGTGCACTGTCACCACACACCAACTTTTGCGCCTCTTCCGATGCACTAGGAACGAGGGTCATGTACTTCGTGATTCTCCTCAACTCGAAGATATCAATGACGTACGGGACTTGAGACCACAGTTACTGTACTAGCTCATGACTTTTCATTTTTCAGGTGTATAAGGTGATTTCCGAACTCGTTGGGGAACATGCTTTCCTGGAGCTCCTTTGGGCATCACTCTTTCACCCAATCAGCAAGTTAGCAAACGGAAAAGGCAGTGCGAGGCTAGCCAATTTCTTTTCGGAAGAAATCTTTTCAGATTCCAGCTGTCTGGGCCAAAAACCGGTGTGCAATTTGATGACTTTGGTGAGTTTGTATTTCCTTTGTGTTTTCTCAAATTAACAGATGTTGCATCGATGTTTCAGCTCTACCAGTCGATGGTCACCATCATGAAAGAAAAATGTGCTAGCTCGGAGAAGATCGAACATCTTGAACCAGAAGTCATGAACGGGGTTCTCATGTCAGCTCTGAATGAAATGTACAATTATCCAAACATGTTTCCGACATTCACGGATACTGTTAAGACCGTACTCAAGTAGTATCGGATCCGAAGGGCTTCGGCCTCAGCTCGTGCGCTGTGCCCCTTTCCCGAGTCTTGCCCCTTATTTCAGAGAGCTAAAGTATCGCGTCTAGTGAGACGGATAAGTATTGTAACGGATAAGTCTTGTATCGCAACGGATAAGTATTGCAACGGATCCGTTAAGACTTCCGGATATCGAACGTATAGAGTAACGGCTAATCCGGATCGGATCCGGACTAGAAACTAACGGGTGAGGACTGTCCGAAGACAGAGGCGGATATGTAGACTATAGGAATCTATCCTAAGTCTCGGAGTAGACAAGAGTAGCGTACTCAAGTCCGGACGGATACGGATGGACTTAGAGTCCAGACGGAATGAGTGCAATCTAAGATGATATTCGAACTGATCTACTACAGCGCATATACAAAGGTTTATATACTACGGATAGCTAACGGAATGATCAATAAGCAAAGGTGCGAGGCTATGTACGAAAGTATAAGCAAAGTCTAAGTGGAGCGTATTGGTAAGTCGGATGGATCACGAATCATGAACTGGGAATGAAGTACAAGTAAAAGCAGATTCGTAAGTGTAGCGGATCAGTAAGCAAAGCGGAAGTAAAGGATAACCGGTATACCGGTGTACAGGAATACCGAAAGGAGATGAATGATAGTTAGAATTATATGAACAGGAAATGAAATAAGAATCAAAGCGGATCTGTGGACCGGACGACGGATATGTTCATCGGATCTGAGATCCGGATCATCGGATCTGTAACTGGATATATGGTATATGACAGATACAGTGCAAGCTCTCCCATTCATAAAGTACGTATTTAATGTGCTGTTTGAGCATACTCATGCTCTACATTCAGGATGAATAATATCCTGCCTATTGCTCCCAGGTCGGGTCTTCCGAGAATCATGACAGACGAGAACGGGAAGAGGTTGAGGAACATGACGGACGTTGAACCTATCGAGTTTACACAGCAGCCAATCATTCATTCTTGCATTGTCGTCCCAAACAGTACTAAGGGCTTTAGTTCCCCCAAGTCTCTGAGATTTAGCTCACCTGTACCGCCTTCCTACTTTTCGGCTCGGCCCATTGCGTACTAGTCACAGTATTTCCATCGGATGTTTGCTAGTCCCTTCTCGGATCTCGTTTCTTGACCTTGTACAACAAATACCATGAGATTTACCGTTACCTCTGTACAAATCCTGTTTGGCTTTTCTATTAAATGCTGGTTAGACGCATGATGAGTTATGTGGGGGCTCGGAATACTCATCGGAAAAGTCCGGAATTGGATGAGTCACACTCATCAGGTGTGTCCCAGTCTTCAGCACTGCATATCTTGCAAGCATTCTTTTTACATTCTGGCACAATCTGATGCGGCGGCCCTTACTGAAGTTCAGTTTGGGATATTGTTATAGTTCCACTAATGTCGAAGGTCTCAGCCTTCAACATACACACAAGCAATGTGAGTACTGGATAGAGTCTTAAACGCTCACCAAAGATAACTGACTACCAGGGATCCTCATCTGAAGGTGTCTTACCACGCCCTTAAGAAATGTGGTGGTGGCACCTCCACAGTTCACAAGAAAACTTCAAGGTTGAGTACTTTGTCCTCCTGCCCAGTTTGTGGCAGGCCTGGAGGTGCTCCTGATGCAAGGTGGAGATAATGAGGTTCATGCCATTGCAGAGCTGGCAAGTACCATCTGGCCCTCCTACCTCTTCAAAGTTAATTGTTTACATACCACCAGCTCATCATCATGATCAGAGAGGTCTATGAAGCAGTCCACCATCTTACCAAAAGCCTGGTAGCTCAAATGTTATTTTATTCATAATAACTTCGAGAAGGAGGGCTTGCCGGCTTTCCTCTAATCGCCTTGATCAAAGTTTTCAAGGCAGTCAAGCACCAGAATGTATCGCTTGTTTCAAAGTACAGATTGCCTTTGCCTCACTCAATCTTATCTTATGACTGTTCACAGAGTGACACCCTAGTAGTGACCCTACACACAAATGCTGCTGATCATCTCATCGATAACAATGGCGTGCTGCAGATAGCAGATTTTGAGAATTTTTAGCACAGGTACGATCTTATCCATATCAGTGTGGGAGAGAAAATAAGCAAGGATTCTGCTTTTTGATTTTCCAATTGATGTTATTTGGTCTTCTTTGCTCTTCTATGTTTCTGTCTGATCTGTACGCATTGCCGCAATGACGCTGACTTCTCAATCGCAGTGTTGCAGCAATGACTGCCGCTCCCATCTGAGCCACAGGTTTCGAACCAACGTCAAGTAACGGTCATCCCATCCATTGCCTCCTCTCCTTCTTGGACAGCGGTGGATCTCCTGTTCACTCTATTGGCATTGGAATTCCTCGGCTGGTCGTTGCACTCTGGACCATACCCTGTTTACACTCCCGCTATTGTCTGGCTTATCTCTATTTCTGCTCTCTGCAGTTGGTCATCGCTGTGTTGCGTCCTTAGATGCCATTAGCTGCTTGGTTTCCACTTTACCCTCTGCCAGTGTGTCAATTTTCGCCAGACAGCCCTGATTTTGGCCAGCTGTCTGCGTTTGGGAGACATCGAAAAGCAATCCAAGAATGTGCATATTCGATGAGACAAAAGCTCTTCTGGGCGTCTCCGGCTTTTTTTTTTTTTGCTACGGATCATGCGTGTGCTCTTGTATACCTTCATGCGAATTGGACGATGAGGTATGTTACAATGTTTGTGCTATTCACGCATCAGTCTGACAAACTTAAAGGAGAATATTGGCGAATAGTCTAATCTCTCAGACAAAGGCTTATTGCAGACGATTTTGACCGGAGATGGCCACGATCTAGGCCTTCCCCATCCTTTGTGCACAAGGATCTACCACGTACTCCTCGACATTCATCAATGTCTCCTGCATCTTCGCATCCTAGCTACTCGCCTTTGGAAGGTTCAAGAGTTCTTTTCAATGAATGCTCAGACTCGAGCCATACAGTTCTCATCCAAACACCCGGCATTTCCCTGGGGCACCGATGTCTAGGAGAGGCTCATATAAAGCATATTCCACCTCCAGTGAACATCCGTAGTGGACGAGATGGACCAATGCGGTCGCCTGTACAACCAGTGCAATTACTCCAAAAAACTGTAAGTGGCTATGATCGCTCATCGCACATATTGAGACATGGTCCTGGTGACTATACTTCTTTCGGCAGGTCTCGTGACAGTTTACTATCTCCCTCAATGAATGGGCCGCCTAACTGGGACAGGCTTCCATCTGTTTCTCCTATTGAGAAACGCAAAATTATGCTTGATAGCAGAGGTCGCCGTTTGTCGACCATGGGGCCTCCACCATTACCGTCATTATTGAAGTGTGATACCACTCGGCAGCTTCGACCCCATATTTCAACTGGAAGGCTTTTTGCTAGAGATCCACATCAACCTCTGTCTGCCTCTCGGCGTCATTCAATTCACCCACCACAACTCATGGGGGTAGCGTCATTGGTCAGTCACCTTTGTTATCAACCATCTCAGTGACCTCCGAAACCCCTGCCTCGTTCGCGACTCCTACGCTAAGCATCGAAGATGTTCACAAAACCGCCATGCACATCTCAGTTGAGCGCACAAAACAGCGACGACAGGTGGAAGAAGAAGAGCAGGGAGAAAGAGAAAGAACGTGCCCGACAGAATGCAGCCGCATTGGAGGAAAAATGCAAGGCTAACGAGGAGAAGAAGAATGCTCAAGTAGGTATCTGCGACGTGGCTAACATTTCACATGGCTCATTTTATCTACAGGAAGCGGAAGCCGTGAAGCTGATACAGGAGGTTGCAGAAGCAGCTAAATCTCCTTCCCAGCAAGCGCTGCAGCTCGATGCCACAACCCAACTTCCAATGCCTGTCAAGCCAATAGGACAACCGCCATCTTTGAGAGCACTGGTCGATGGCATGACCAGGAAAGACTTCTCCTTGAATGATGTGCTCCACAAGAGCTATTCGTCTCCCAGGGGCAAACCTAGGTTTTGCGCCTCTTCCTTCCTCTTCTTCGCACTCTGCGTCTAATTCGAACTCGACGGATTCATCGAGGCTTTCTCTTGCGTCCTCCCAAACGTCGATATCCCTCGTGACAGATTCATCACGGCTATCACTCGCGTTGTCCCAACGTCTCTATCCCAATCCCAAACGTCATTAGCCCAGACTCTTCTTCCTGCTCCTGCTAACATGCACACTGTATCATTTCATAACGTCTTGCCCCTTGGTTTTTTCGTCCAGTATGCACTTAATCCCCATGTCCAAGGAATACTGTGTTATCAAGGTTATTGCCCGGTACGTTCATGGTTCTTTTTATATTTGTCTATGCTAATACGACTTTCATCAGTCTATGTCGTTCAAGTGCTCTGCGTCTCAAGCTACTGGTTATCCGCTTGCCTACACTGCTGCTAAAATCGCCCTCGGAATCAAGGTAGTTGGCTTCGTTGAAGAAATAGACCATGAACTCATGAAGCATGCTAAACGCATGGGCTTCTCCGATGGGCAGATTGCTGATTTTCGTCGCCTCGACTGAGGACATCATCCGCGCTTACCGCAAGTTTCTTGACATCACCCTCTTCGTCAAACATATCGATACTTGGCAACCATTCGTCGTCCTCTTCACCAAAACCGACCCAACGTACCAGGTACCTTTTCCCTCTACTGGTACATTTCACAATTTTTACCGCTGCCATCAAGCAATGACGTGTTTTACAGCAGGGTTTTCAGATCGAAGGATCTGCCAATGTCGATGGACGCATGGAAAGTCTATCTGGGACGACTTCTCCAAGCAACCTGGACAGAGAATGGACGGCCGAGACAGGGATGTGGCCACTGATTCATACAGGCTCTGGAAGGAGGACATTGCATTACTTGCTCAGTTTGGCGTCAAGTCCTACTGCTTTTCCTTATCTTGGTCTCGTATCATCCCGCAGCAAGGTGTGTTTCATGTCCAAACCCGTTAACGCACTCATTGATTTTGATGGTGGCTGTTACAGATCTTCTCAAGCTCTCCAATGAAATGGACCTTGATATTCACAATGCCTGTGGTGTCGCAGCTCACTGCACTGGCTGGTGAGCCTTGTCTTGTAGATGCTAATATGATACACTGACGGCATGTATCTAGTGTAAATCTTACTTACGCCTGGCAAAAGAGGGTCTGGCACAGCAGAAGAAAACAATTTCCAGACAGCATTTTGATGTGGAATCTCTCGTGACGGATGGCGACAACGATAAAGTAAACAATGTTTTGGGAGTTCCTAAAACTATTTGGACTGTGCGTGTACTCTCGCCATCATGTTAGTTCAAAGCATCTGATAAAGTTGTGCAGGTTGTCTCATGCATTAAATCCTCGCCTGAGATTTTGTCGCAGGTGCAGGAGGTCATTCTACCCATCATCCGGTTCACCCTTGAGAACAAGTTAATCGGTATGTCTGCTCTTTTTTTCTTCGAAAGGCCACGCTGATCGTAACGTTTGTAGATTTGTTTGACAAATGTATAACCTCGTAGACGCCCTTGCCTTCCGTCTTCACGCAATATCACCGAACATATCAGGCTTATTACGTCCTGGCTATACTACAAGCAATGTCTCCAGTTCTACATGTTCGTCCAACACCCCTCCTCATCATTCATACCACCCACCCCCATCGATCTCTTCATCAGCAAGGACAAACGCATCTACACGAGAATCTGATGAGTTTTCCAGTGGATCACTTGCCTCCATACCGTCAGTCCTGCAAACTGAAAGAAACAATACTGATGCCTTACATGGACCCGACGGCAGGCAAGATGTCCATCGCGGGTCAAGTTCTGGCTCGTCAAATCTGTTATGGGGTGCTCCTACCTCCTCCCGTCCTTCGCCGCCAATTGCGCCCTCGCCAGATGTAGTCACATCCGGGATTGCTTGACAGCGTATTTGAGCAACCAACTTCAGATCTAGCTGCTAGGCCGCAGGCTGCAAGACATTCTACCCATTCAGATACTGGCTGGAGATCGAGTACTTGCGCGTACGTCAGCAAGCGCTTCTGCGTCATCCTCTGGTTGGTGCTCTGTCCCACACAAGTGATGATCATATTGACTAAAAGCTACTATTTTTCCAGTGCTTGGAGACTCCATTTCTCAGTTCTACGCTGCTGATGAGGAACGGCCTCGAGTAACTTTGAATACAATCCAGGACAATGACTCATCTCCCTCGCGCTCTGCTGACAGATACCAAGAGGTTGCTGCACGTGCTAGAACAGTTATCGAACGCTCATGCAACTCAGGTATGATTTAAGTGTTATTTTTTCCTGTTATTTACAAATATCACCAGTTCATCCTCTCTCGGCGGCTTTTTCTTCGTTTTCCAGGGAACAGGGATTTGAAGATTCGGATGAAGCAGAATTGTCATTTGACCGTTACGTAGAGGGTCTCAGTGAAGAGGACTCCATGGATAACGAGAGAAGACGCAGGGTCATGGCTCATAATCGTTATGATCTTGCCGGCAAAAATGATGAAGACGATGACGACCCCTCCCATTCAGACAGTGTGCATGAGATCATCCAAGGTCTTCATAATGCCCGCGGTCTACCCGAGCATGGCGTAGAAACTGGTAAGGTGCAGCGCATTTATGTGAACTGTATTCACTAATCTCTCTCATCTAGCCCGTTCATTGTCTGGGTCACCTTCCCGCCATGAGCCGCCCAATCATCCTCCAGCTCGCTATCCGCCTTCATTCCTGCTTGCATTCCTCTGCTACGACAGTATCCAGCAACTCATTAGTATCAGAGAGTGCCGCAGAACATCGCCGCACCAATGCCAGGGCGCATCTTCGCTCTCAATTGTTTGCTTCACGTACCAGCTCTGACGAGCCTCCTCAAGACAGTTCAGACATTTCAAGTTTGACTGCAGCTGCTCGTTTGAGGTGTCTTATAGCCAGTCAAACGGACTCCTCATCGACTACATCTTCCCACCCTTTGTCATCTGGTCGAACAAGTGACCTTCCTTCAAGACCGTTCGCATCAAACGGTCCGGGGTCACCTTCTCAGTTTCCACGAGGAGGCTTGAACGAATGGGAGAGAGCACGATTTTCCAAGATGTTATCCAAACACAGACATCCGCAGACAAGAAGTGGGACTAACAGATCTCTGTCAAGAGACCGCAATCACCTCTCTTCTGAAGACTCACCCGACAGTATCTTTGACCCTGTGTTCGCCCTGATCAATGCTATCCCGGATTCAACAAACTCAGCTGAGGGAGATGTGCAGCCACCATATGTTTATCGTCCACCCACACCACCTCTGCACACTCTGCGTGCTGCTCGCTTGCGCTCTCCACCACGCATGTCTTTGGAATGACCACAGGTGTTGAACGGTGACACATCTGGGAGATCTAATCCTTCTAGCAGCGTTAACTTGGATATGTTCCCGCCTGGAATATACCACGATTCGTTGCGATGGTCAATACAAGCGAACCAAGCACGTGGTGATTCCCGTGTACCAGAGCCAGAACTGATGCCTCCCGTTCACGAGCCTTCCACAATGTTTTCTTTCGGGAACTCTGATGAGGATAACGATAGCGATGGCATGGATTCTTACTTTGCCTTTGGTATATCGGTGTGTATCATTTAATAAATCGCATGATGTATCTGGTACTGACATATCTGTGCAGCCAAGGCGTGGAAGGGAACGCACAGCAGCCACGAGGTTAGTGTTATGTATAACTTCCATTGAACCATTCGCTGAATGTTCCATAATACTATAGCGCACGGTTTACATCAAGGCATATGATGCCAGAGCCTGCTGCTCCAGCAACATCCTTGGCTTTTGGCATCGACTCTCACAACACATCCATGCAGGGTCATAGCGCCTTCACTGGTGTGCAGGGTCGCGTCCCTCCACTGAGAGGACAGTCGAGCGACGAACATCTTAGGTGTCCAAAGCGTGCCTCTTGATCCATTCTGGTCTAGCAGTAGGCGTGATGCCCCCGCACACGACCCACCCCCCAGTGGTATGGTCCCAACAACGAACGATCTGACTTAGCCTCCAGGCGCAACGTTCCTCAGCCTCATCAGGGACCCTTTGGAAGACCTGGGAATGCTTCACCTCCGGTAGCCTCTATTCTCTTCGGCTGTAGACTCGCCTGACAAAAATTTCAGCAACAGGTTGAGATCAGAAGGCAGAAGCACGAGGAGAATATCGCAAAAGGACGTAATTTCCTCCCATCAGCTTCAGCTCCTACACTGATATTTTCGATCCAGCCATCTGTCATGGAGTCACGTACTATGGAACACCGCAGAGCCAGTATACTTGTCTCAATTTTTTATCTTGATATCGGTTGCTGAAGATGCGTGTTTGATCAGACTATAAGAATAAAGGTGATTTGAAGCAAGACGATCACACCGCAGAGAGCAGCAACAGGTTGAGATCAGAAGGCAGAAGCGCGAGCAGTTTATCGCAAAAAGATGTAATTTCCTCCCCTCAGCTTCAGCTCATCGAAGACGTTCACAGGTGGACTATGCGGGATCCTAATTGTTAATCCCCAATAACTTCTTTACCTCTCTCAGCTCCCTCCACGTGTCCTCCAAGTACCTAGTTGTCTCCTGCAGGTCTTCTTCTCTCCTCAACGCCATCAGAGTCACCCAACATTTTTCCTCAACGGTTGTCGGAAAAGGAACTGGCGGCATGGTGGCATGATTCTGGATGCGGTATTGGGCCGTTTCGATGGCAGTATTCCACACTCCCTACAACCGTAGGTTAGTTTCATATTGATGTAATGTATTCATAACATACAACTGCTGAATCGCTGATGATCAGCGGGCCTGGAATGTCAGGTTGAATCGAGGGTACCTGATTCTAGTGACGGTTGGGTTAATGAGTACAACTTGAGGATACAACGACTTACGAGTGAGTTGTTGTTGATTTGATTGTTAGTAGGTGGTGCCAGAGTAGATGCCATGGTGCTCTAGAGATTAAGTAGCGAAGTACTAGATATTGGGCAGTGATTGATAGTATCAGGATACACTGGCTTACATTAGCTGATTGATTACGCAATGACTAACTAAAAACATCATGTTGCGCCCTCGAATTGTACTACTTTCACAACTTCAATTTGCACGTCTATGGTGGAACATCTCTCGGCCTTCACTGGTTACAGACGTAGGTCATCCTCCATACCTGGTTGGACATTAATCTGATCGCTCCGTTTATTTAGAACGAGGACATTTTGGATGGCACGACCAGCAATAAATATTGGATCGACGTTCAGCTTCGTTGGGGCGACTTCGATACCCATGATATCGAGTGTTATACTCGTGCCAAGTTCTTGGACTACGCGTCCGACTCCATGAGTATCTACCTCTCGCCAAAACCACACTTCGTCTGGCCCACTCTTACAGATGATGAACGGATCAAGGTTGAGGTCGCAATGAAGGATCTTATCTTGGCAGTGAGTGATACCACACACTTTTTGAACTCTAACTCATTGAGTCCAAGGATTTCGGCAAGCGGAACAGTGTCAACGGACACGCCGTTGTTGTTCTGGGCAGAGGATCACCAACCTGCTGCATTCTCGACCTTTGCGAACTTGGAGCAAGGCGATGATAGTGCCGATGTTGAAAACGGTTTCACTTGGTTTATTGCTGCTCTTCGTTTAACTTGCTGTTCTCATGTAGCTGCATACGAAATCTCACTTGTATGAAATAGTTTATCCATGCAATAGCATGTTATTTTCTTCACGCTTATTCCTAACTAAAGATCAAAATATCCGATTCCACGAGGGCTACCAATCAGCGGACAGTACATGGCTTCGATGTGGAGTCCATTACATTATAACTCATGGACATTGCGTGTCTAAGTGCTACTGTACAGCCACGTCTTCCAACACTGCCACCAAAAAGTGAACACTAGATGATTGGAGACAAGTAAAGGTGAAAAATGGTAGCCCCAAGCCAGAACATCACCTAGGAGACCTGTAGTGACAGGAGAATCCCAAGGACAATCAATATTGAGCCTGTATCATAAGTTACAGGGACGTTGAATATCTATGTGCTACTGTATGGCCACGTCTTCTAACACTGCCACCAAAAAGTGAACACAAGACAATTGGAGATAAGTAAAGGTGAAAAATGGTAGCCCCAAGCCAGAATATCACCTAGGAGGCCTGTAGTGACAGGAGAATCCCAAGGACAATCAATATTGAGCTGTATCATAACTCAGTAGACATTGAATGTCTAAGTGCTATCACGTAGTCAAGAATTAAAATGGTTGATCCTTATCTACCATGTTTGGTTACGTTGATCACATCTAACTAGAAAAACCTAGGCCTGGGCGATTTCCTGATGCATCGTCTTCAGTAGCATCCTCGGTCGCTCTTTGAAGGATATCCCTGATAGTCTCACACTTGTCGGCTATCGCCTGGAAATCGGACTTGTTCTTGACCGCTGACTGTATATAGAGGTAGAGCTTCAGTGATATTTCTGAAGATAGGCCAACACACCTGCACAATAGTCAGAATGTTTGCAATTGTCCCGAGGATGCCTTGGGCAAGCGCGATAGGAATGAGATCTTTCGTAGTGTTGAACGCGGCTATGGTGACATTCAGCAGCTGATATACACTATCGTTCTGGGACTGCTTGATTTGAGAAGAGGGTTGTTTAGCTTGCAGGTCGTCCTATTACGTTAGATCAGATATACGAAACATAGTAGATGTATGCCTTCTTGCCTTTAGTCGCCTGGACCCTGCAGTCTTTGGCTTTGGATAACATTGCCTGTGTTTGTGTGATGGAAGTAGGATTGAGAAGTCAAACGAGTGCCTCCAACTACTTCAGGGTGAGAAACTGCGCAGCACAAATGTGTGACTCAACCTACTGTATCTGAGTCATATCGACATATCTAGTCTGGCTACACAACGAGCCTAAAGTGATGGAGCAGTCTGAGTCCTAAAAGATGAGGGAAAAATTGACCGATGAGCCTTGCATAATATCTGAGAGAATGCTGCAGCCTGATGAAATTACTATCAAAATAATGAAACCACGATCGACATTACAAGTTACAACTAACTGTCTAGGGCGTGTCATGGGTAGGGTTTGCCCGGGTACCCGCCCGGGCAACACCCGCGGGTGACTCGTGGGTCAGATGGTATGGGTCATGGGTACCCATTGTGGCTATTAATCATCGATCATCAGATCTATCATGCAGAGCTCGAGATGTGCAGACGATCGTCTCAATACCCTTGCACGTTCTCTGGGTTCCCATTTCGTCTAGCCAGGTATATTAACATTGATGAGAAACTAGATTAATCTATGACGCCACGAGATGTTATGTCTGAACGTTTCACCAAGCCCAAAAGGGAGCTTGTATGATGAAAAGGTGACGTGGTGAGCAGTCTGGCCTTCTCAAGATACATGACACTAAATGCAGGCTCACAGTCAAACAGCTTAGCCATCAGATCGACTAGCTTCGATCGGAACTATATCTCGACTCTCCCCCATCCAATGTCACATCATCAGCTGCTACTTTGTCTTCAACATGTGCCATTCCAACACATCCCCTTCTACAATATTCTGCCTGTTTCAGCTCGAAGCCAAATCCATTCACATCCTCGACTAATAGATCATCAACTCTACTCCATCGTCCGGGAGAGCTGATAGTCATATGTTTCTATCTTCCGATCTCCAAGACACACTGGATCCCCCAACAAACTTGCATACCTCAGGTCTCTCAGACCATCCATCTATCGATCTACTCGACTCTTGCCACAAGGCTTATTACATACCTCCTAAATCCCTGCTGTGGCGAACCAACGCTGGAAGTTTGAACCTGGGCGATACAATCTACAAGGAACTGAACAAGAGCATAAGGTGGCAAAGTATGCATCCGACTAGCTCGAGGATCGTCGACGACCTCTGGGTGGGGCAAATCATGGTTGGTAAGTTCTCGCTAAATCTGATCTCCGTGAGACTAATAATATCGTTTGGGATCATGGATAGCATATCCTTATGTTTAATCGCCACCGACACGATACCCCCACTTTGAAGTGGATGATCGACCCAATGAGTCAGACCTGGGAGGTGAGGATGACGGTTTGACTGGTAGCAATGGAAGGACAGAAGGGGCGCCGGATTCGTGAACAAGAGACTGGGTATTAGGCTGGACGAAGTCAATCTATGGTTTCAAGGTTTTTCTTCCTTTTATCTAGGTCTGTCCTTCAATCCTTTATCTTCTTGTCTGTTGCTTGGCCATGTCAGTGTTCGCGCGCACGTCCATATTCCCTGACACAACATTAAAGGACACTTGGGCACTACTGTCATTCGCTTTGGAGATATCCCTCAGTGTCGCATAACAGCTTATCTTTTCTGGTCCCAGAGCAGAGTTTTACTTTCGGATATGATGCCCTTCTCATTCTGTAGAAGGCAATTTGACGCTGATATGCTGACATTCTGCCACCATCTGTCTGTACCAGCTGCATGGTACATATTTCTTATCACGTTCCTGTTCTGATCATCTCGCCATGCACAAGTACGCAAATTTGCCATGCCATTCTGGACAAATAATCCACGCCCAACTTCACTAATTCCAATGCCCCCATGATGCTCGGGGCAGCATAAACTTGACTTACCTGGGAGAATCATTCACATTTGGGGCTGCGTCTGCTATAAGTTAGTCGTGATTCTTGCATAATTTCCCCTGGGCCATGTAGATTGTCTTTCATTTCGAACGCAATGTTGCCTGCGCCATCCTTGCGCAGGCAGCTAGAGCTATTGGTTGTGTCTTTGGCAGATAGGTACGAGATTCAGGACATTGATGAATGTTCATGAGTCTGCCCTAAAGCACGTGCGAGTTTAACACGCTGTAATATGAACATGGAACACACTTTCCCTGCGACCTGGTGTGGACGGTCCATGTCATTCATGTCATAGCATAGATATGTGGTCGTTAAACTGCTCTGGGTAAATCGTATGAGACACAAGAAAGATACAACTTGGTGTACAATGGTTCCTTTGAATACCATGATCTACATACAGTGGCTCAAAAAACTGTCCGCATGTTTTGACATTTTCACTATCTATGATATTGTGTGAGAATGAAACAAAATTCCTCAAGGACATACTTATACCACATTGTAGTATGGCTTCAGGGCTTTATTTGAGCCCTACACCGTGGGAATCGGCGGAGATATGGTGGAGATATAAGGCTTATAAAATGATGACTCATGTGGACAGTTTTTTGAGTGTATATTAAAACTATATAAATCATTATTTAGACACCATAAAAATCATGCCACTATTATATAAATTATAAAGTGGTGTCATTATTTTATTTTATGACTATATCTAACTATATAAACCAGAATATCTCATGTATCATAGTCATAATCACCATGAAAGCCATCTCCTCTGCTCAAAGAGATAATATCCTCTCTCTGTCTTATGCTGGCCTCTCTGCTCGCCAAATTTCCTCTAGAACTGGAATATGCAAGTCCACTGTGGCCAAGTTCATCAAAGAAAGCCACCCAGACAAGGAAAACTCTTGTGGAGGACGTCCATCCAAGCTTACCTTTACTGACAAAAGGGCTATTATCCAACATATCACTACAGGAAAGGCTGATAATGCTGTCCAAGCCACCCATTATATCAATTCCACCATCACTACCCCTGTCTCTTCACAAACTGTGAGGAATGTTCTCAAGGCAGCTCATCTCAAGGCAGTAACAAAGAAGAAAAAGCCTCTTCTCTCCATCAAACATAGGCAGAGAAGACTAGCCTTTGCCTTAGCTCATCAACACTGGACTGTAGAGGACTGGAAGCATGTTATATGGTCAGATGAGACCAAAATCAATAGGATTGGGTCAGATGGGAAGGTGTATGTATGGAAAAAGAAGGGAGATGGCCTAACAGACAGAGAGGTTAATGGGACTGTCAAGTTTGGAGGAGGGTTCTTTAATGGTATGGGGCTGTATGGGATGGAATGGTGTGGGAATGCTTGCTGAGGTTGAGGGGAAGATGAATGCTGAGCAGTATGTGGACATTTTAAATGACCACTTGCTGCCTAGCTTGGCAGAATCAGGGATTGATGAAGAAGATATCATTTTTCAATAGGATAATGATCCCAAGCACACATCCAGAAGAGCTAGGGAATGGTTTGAAGAACATAACATCAATGTTCTTGACTGGCCAGCACAGTCTCCTGATGTCAATGTCATTGAACATCTCTGGGGAACACTCAAGAAAAAGCTTCAAGCCTATGAAAACCCCCCTAAAGGAGTATGGGAGCTTTGGGAGAGAGTAGCAGTGGAATGGGGGAAGATCACAGCTGAGGATTGCCAGAAATTAATTGAGAGTATGCCTAGAAGGATAGAGGCAGTAATTAAAGCCAGGGGAGGTCATACAAAATACTAGAATACCTGGTTATTACTGTAAAATACTTGAGTCAAAAAAACTGTCCGCATGAGTCACCATTTTGTGAGCCTTGTATCTCCACCATATCTCCACCGATTCCCACGGTGTAGGGCTCAAATGAAAGCCCTGAAGCCATACTACAATGTGGTATAAGCATGTTTTTGAGGCATTTGTTTGTTCTCACACAATATTATAGATAGTGAAAAATGCCAAAACATACGGACGGTTTTTTGAGCCACTGTAACATTCACAAATGGCGACCGGCCCCCCAAAAACAACACCCATCCTTCGAATCTGTCTGGTAATGTATTGAGTAGTAAGCAACTGTACAGATGCTGTGGAGGCACTCCCATCTCAGTGCACAAAGACCGTGTCTCCTCGAAGCGCTGTGTGGCTAGAGCAAAGTTACTACGCGCAAATGCAATCTCCCCCAGACCACATATACTGAGTGCCTTGACCACCAGATTGCTTTGCATGTTTCAGGCTTCAATTGTAGTGGTGAAATAGGTTTTCAGCCCTGGCCCACTCGCCTGCAGTGAGCTCGATGCATGCCGAGCCATAAGATTGCTGGAGGAATATGCGCGCATTGCTCAGTTGCGAATAATGGGGAATGATTCCAAGGCTTTCTGGATGAGCTCCCTTGCAAGGTCACAATTCCCTTGTTGTTTGCTTGCAACAACAGCCTTTCCCACAGTAGCCCAAAGGGTATCGTCGGAATGTTGTCCCTCGAAAATCCCTACAAGTGTCTGTAGGTTATCCATTGTGTCGGATAGCCTGCTTTCACAAAATGCTATATCTGCAAGCCCCTCAAGTGCATCCCTGCAGTTGAAGACATTTCCGACACTTGTGCATTGCAGGAACAGGTCCTCTAAGTGGGTGTGCACCTGGACAATGTCTCCCCCATGACAAAATTTGGCCCGCCAGTGCCAAATCTTGGATGGCAAGCCCCAGTTGTGGTCTTCCGTGAACTTCACAAATAATTCATCAGCAGATGCTGTGAATGTATACATCCGGGCCATATCCAAAAAATACCAAGCTCGGGCTTTCGTTGTTTCGCTGAGAGACTCCCAAGAATTGGAGTCCTGAAGACCCTCTAAGAGATTCTGGGACTGAATAAAGCGACCTTGACATCTCAGTAAGTCTGCATGAGTTATAAGACAATCCCCCATCATCTCGAGGTCGCCGGCAGTGAGGTAGAGCACCTCGGCTGCTTGGAAAGCCTGTGATGCTTCGACAAGCTGAGAAAGTGTGTTGTAGAGCCACGCGAGAGTTAACAAGCAGTTTGATTTTAACATCCACGTGGAAGAGTTCTCAACAATGTTGGAAATAGCAGGGGTAAGAGTAGTCGGGCGAGGAAGATGCCGCTCCAAAAATTCCAAAAATTGCCAGCAAGTGTTATAGGTCTCTTCTGCGTCATCCGGGATATTGGCAAGGTCGAAGGCAACTACATGCTTGATGTTTACGTGATCCGAGATAATGATATCAGCATACTGATCACGTTCTTTCAAACAGGAGGTGACAGTGCAATAGTAGAAGGTACGTATATCTTGCAAACATGTGGAGTCAGGTGCTTGCAACGAATCCCGCACGTAATGCCGAATGGGGGCGAGCACCTTGAGAAAGTTGTTTTGACGATAAACGAGTGATTGCATGCAGAGAACATTGCATATAGTGTCAACTTGCAGAAGCGATGGCAACAAACGACCAGCTAGGTTCTCGTTCAGACCCTGGGGCAAGAAGGCAATGATAGCTAAAGCACGAAGTCCATCTTCACCGAGATTCCGGACAGACGGCGAGCTGAGCGACAGTTGCATGGTGTCAGACAAGCTTTGCAGCTTCCCCCTGCCGCCGTCAAGCACCTTGCTGTGACAATCGTTCCATCTCTTGAGCAGTGTGGTTGGAGACCAGCCATTTTGTTGCGCAGCGTTTGCGAGTATATTGATGGAAAGGGGGTGAAAATCTAATTCTTTGAGCAGGCCTTTTATGTCTTCTTTGGCTTCGCTACAACTGGCGCACTGATAAATTTGAAAGAACATCGCTTGAGCAGAGCTCAAGTCCAGTGGCAGAATATCCTTGGTAATCCATCGTATGTTTGGTGCATTCCTTCTACTGCATGACGTGAGAACCAGAATGACACCAGGGATATTAGCGATTTCAGCGATGGCCGGCGGTATGTCTCCAAGTGCCGACAATACACTGGCCTCTTCGAAGGTTTCAGCATTATCGAGGACAATGAGGGCGCTGGCAGAATCAAGAAAGGTAGATATCTGGTGTATGGGATCAGCGCCAGCGATCTCTATGCCAAGGGCTCCTGCAAAACGAGTCATAAAGGTTTCAAAAGTGATGGTTGAAGCATCCAAGCCATCGTAAGTCACAAAGAAGCGCCTAACAGCAAATTTGGCTGTGACAAGCGGTTCGTTGATGATGGCTTTGACCACAGAACTCTTTCCCATGCCCCCAGGACCGATCAACGCTAAATGCTCATCATTGATGACAAGGTTTGTCAACTCTGCCACAAGATCGTCGCGACCGTACAGCATGGCAGGCTGTGATGGAGGCTTGATTTGACGATTCCTAATTGCATTCAGGGGACACGCACCACCCACCAAAAATCACAACGTACTTTGGGGCATTCATATTAGGAACATTGCTCGCGAGTTCCAAAGCCTTCTTTACAAACTTCATGTTGATCCCTATGCCAGTGATCGCTTCAAACTTAGGACGCCATTCAGCCAGCAAAGTAGAGATGAAGTTACACAGACATACATTGAAGAGTCCAAGGACGCGATCTAAATCCTTTTCCCATGCAGCGATCTTGTCGCGATCAATCATGACAGTGAAGAGCCTCCTCCAAAATCCCTGCTCCTTCGATGATGCTACATCACTGTTAATACAGTTTACTGACCTGCACAGTGTCAACAGATTCTGGCAATGGTGAAATCGGTTCGGCTTACGTGTTAAGCTGGGTTAATGCATGCCCTAAGTGTCCCCGTAAATCATCTTCGGTAGCATCCTTGGTCGCACTTTCAAGAATTTCTCTGATAGTCTCGCACTTGTCGGCTATCGCCTGGAAATCAGACTTGTTCTTGATTACTGACTGTATAAATGCAAGGCTAGGTAGGGTTTCATCAATCTTTCTAAGAGTTAGGCTAACACACCTGCACGAGAGTCAGAATGTTTGCAATTGTTCCAAGGATGCCTTTCGCGAGATCGATGGGCACAAGGTCTTTGGTAGCATTGATGGCCGCTATAGTGACGCCCAGTAGTTGGCTCATGCTGTCGTCCTGCAATTCCTTGCTTACATGAGTGGGTTGTTTTGAGCCCTTCTATGATAGATCAGATATACAGTAGTGACACCTAGATATGTGCCTCCTCACCTTTGATTTTTTGTACTCTCTGAGTTCTACTTTCGTTTTTTTGGATGACATCACCTGGCTTTGTGTGTAGTGGTGCCGAAGTCCAGTTTGGTTCGGTTCTTAGGCCTCTAAATGCAAACGCCGAAACTGGACCATCGGTCGCGTTCAGGCAAGGAGGGCGAACGCTGGACCGGACCCTTATGAACGTGTTCACAAGCGTTCAGTTCAAGTTCAGAACGTGTTCGAACGCTCGAACACTACATATAATTTGACAAAAGTGCAAGAAATACATGAACCGTAAATGAGTAGCTAAATTTCGTCCATGGCATAGTGTTCATGAGCAGCAGCAAACTCAGCTTGAACCGTTGCAGAAATGTGGCCTTGACGGTACCCACTCTTCAATAGCTGAAGGGCCTCGAATGTTGTTGGCAACAAACGATTACGGCGCGCAGTCCCAGTGATGCCGCCACTCGAAAAGGCTCGTTCAAATGCAACGGCAGAGCCTTGAATAGCAAGGTAATCCTTTGCAATGCGTGAGATGGTGGGATATTGAATGGAATGGTGCTAAGGCATATTGAGTCAACTTGCAAGGAAATGCGATGCGAAAAAACTCACGCCCCACCACGCCACTATATTCTCAACATCCTCTAATGGGGGCAGCAAGGTAGTCGTCAAGCTCCTGGCGAGGTCTTCGATTTGCGGTGTCATTTGCGACACGGAGTTTTGACAGCATCACGCATCCAGCTATGGCCGTATGACCCATGGCGAGCAAGCGAGGCAGGAGCTGCAATAGATGGCTCTGCAGCAGCGGGCGAGGAGTTGTGATGATAATATTTGTCAAAAAACCTTCCGCAAGCGTCTCATGCCCTCGTCGAAGTCGTGAGGCTCCCATTACCCTTCGCATATGCCACCTTATAGTTAGGATCAAGCGCTACATTGTACATTAGATAGGGCATCATAGTAAATAAAACACATACCGAGGCAAACAAAATAAACATCAGTTTCGTCAATCTTGTGGTACCATTTGCGAATATTGTCGAGGCCAGAGTTGATTGGCAGATGAAAAGTCATCAAACTTCGAAGAACCAGCCATGTTTTGCCAAGTTTGTTGGAGATACTCGAGGACTGGAATTGCGCGCCATACTTAGGTTCACGAGTCGCCGAAAAATGATTGTTGTGCATTGGCAGGTTCCTGGTTATACAGTAGGTTAATACAAACATTTGAGACTCGACTGGACACTCCGCACATACCTGAAGCACGTTGTGCATCAATTCCAACTTCTTACATTCTTCGGCTAAAAAGCTTGAATGCTCCATATGACTTGCCCTGCAAGTTTGGGACTTTCGTCGCTGTCATCCCGCCACGTTGTATGAATCTATTCACCACCCTGCGGCAGATCAAATTGAGTTAGTATTGGGCATAGGCACAGTAATAGAAACCAACTTACTTTGCGTAGCTTAAGGGTGCGCTCCAACATACCAAAGAGTGAGGCCCATCGTGTGCGAATCCATTTCAAAAAGCTCAAGCTTCGGCTCATTGACCTCGACACAACACTGTTGAAAAAAAAGTGCGTGCTTGGGGAGATTTTCCGAATCTGTGTAACAAGTGCGAGGGGGCTTTTCCTGCGGTGTCGGCAACCTCAAAATCAGTTGTTTCATCATCATCATCTTCATCAGCCATGTTCTTGAGGAGCACGCTTGCTGGTGTGGGTGCGACCTCCTCAACAAAGTGTTTCGCAGCTAGTGCAAGGCGTGCTCCATACAGCTGAATAGTAGACATCAATATATATAAATCACGATATTAAATAGTTCACTTACCGCACACGGTGTTCCCCAGCAATCCATTTCTTGCCGGAAGGGTCGATAGCAAGTGCGACAGTCTGAATTGCTGTGTTGTTGTTGGTAGCATTGTCAGCTGTAAACCATCCAACCTTAGTGCGGATGCCATAGTTATTGATAGTTTCAATCAGGATTCTTCCAATGTTTGCTCCCACTGTGATTGCCGTTGATGATGGTGAATGCAAGCTGCTCTGTCTTCAACTCCCACTCATGAGGTTTCCCAGCTGGGGAGTCAATATAATGCGCGGGTGACGGAGAGAAAAGGTACCCCAGGTTCGGAGGTCCATGAGTTGAATGTGATCGAAATCTTGCTATCAACTTGCTTAAGTTTCTCCTTGACACGTTGGAACGGCAAGCTGTGCCCGTTCAAGAATTTCATCTCGAGTCTTGGTGCGGTGAGGAATATCCCTGTCTGAAAGGGAAGGCCGGAGGTATTGAAGGAGCCGGCGAAAGGGTCCCTTGTCAATGAGTTGGAATGCCTATCTATGGCATGAACATCCTAAGTCACGATTACAAAAAAAAAACTCACCTCGTCCTCAGACACGATAAGTTCAACAATGTAATCCATTAGACCGGTCTTGGTGAATTCAGGAATTTTAGGCGTGAGGGAGGCATCTAACGTTTTCTGCAAGTCGTCGGTTGCTTTGCAGTTAGGAGGTATCGCCCGATCATGCATCTTGATACCTCGTTCTTTGCAGCGGTCCGGTATATTGGAAAGTGACACTTCGCATTTCGAGCGATATGGGTGCGGCGAGTCGAAACACTGCCTTTGAAAAAGCACTGATTGGTGGGTACATCATTGGCTCTTGAATTGACAAAGTTAGTTATGTGTGTGACGTTCAAAGTAAAAGTAAAAACATACCTGCATATCTCGCACCACCAGCCATCTTCGGGTTCTTGGGTGTGCGGATTGATGCGTCCCTTCTCCTGAGTAAATACTACCTTCAAATCCCCACTGCGCTCCTCTTTCTTCTTATGCTTGCGATCCTCACGGTCCTTGTCTCCAAATACCTTGGTCCGCTCGTAAGCTTCCTCTTTGTCATTGTCTTCGGCCTCTTCTTCATCATCTGAACAATCCTCTAGCGCAGGGGGTTCGTCGTCATCGTCATCATGGTGACGGACCAGACGGGACCCATGTTGCACTTGCTTGGGTGCAGGCTGTCCTTGGGGAGGCGCTGGAGCCACTCATTTTGGCTGGAAGCCGTGTTGCCAGCATCGCGGATTTTTTCTGTCGGTTTAACAGCTCGGCCTGAGCGAGACACAAAGGCAGTTAGCTTGCCATTGGATGCAGGAGGCGGAGGTGGAGGAAGCATGGGCGTGTCATCGTCAGGATCATTGTACCAATCGATGGCACTAGCATCCTTGAGTTGGCCGTCAGATCCAAGTGCGCACGACATTTGTGCAGCAAGGAGGGTGAAGATTGAACCTGTAGTAAGTAGCTCATTTATTCCAAATTTTATGATAAGAGATCAAAAAAATGACGCACCTTGAACATCCTGTTGCCATGCAATTACTTGGTGTTGAAGCTTGAAGTACCAGAACGAGAAACCTGAGAATATGTTCTGAAAATAAAGTCCATTGAAGTCTGAATAAAGATTAACATTTGTTTAACATTAGGCTTACCAGAACATCGAGTAGATTACCAGGGAAGTCAGATCTCGCCAATGGAATGTGTTGGGTGTTTTGGCTGCGAAGTCCGATTCCGCTGTTGATTGTCCCGAGATCGATCGACATGCCGGTTGCCAGAAGATCAGAGCAGATATATTGGTGGATCATGCAAAGAATATGAGAACACGTTCGGACGGGTTCGAACGGGTTCACAGTATTCAGGCAGCAGCCGAACGCTGAACTTAATAATCGGTTCGGTCCTTATACTATTTCGAACCTAGGACCGAACCCACGGTCCGGTCCGGGAGGGTTCAGGTCCGAACCGAAGTTCAGAACCGGACTGCAGCATCACACTAGCTCACATATCATTGCAACACATCAATACAGAAGCAGGGTGGATGACTCTGCTTTGCAATCTCGGTAAACAGGTGGAGTAGCTGCTTTTAAGCAGCAATCGCCTGAGGTCAGGAAGATGTTGATGGTGACTCACAGCTGCCCAATGTTGAATAGTGCTTAATACACAGCCCTACGTTGTACCTTTGGGTGGTACGATTGGTCAAAGGTGGCATCCATCGAGTAAAATTCCGTCATCTTTGGAGGTGATAGTAGGGTTCAGTGACAGAGGATCAAGAGTTTATATTTATGGCTGAGTACTGGGATCTGCAGCAAAACATGACCGCACGCGCACCGTACGGCGTATAACGTGGTGGAAAACAAAACGCAGATAGATGATCGATGCAGAACCCAGGTATTATGAAATGAAGAGTGTTCTGCTCGTGGATTCAATCGGCCAGGGGTTTGTTCAGAATAACCATCTAGACTCGTGACCAGTCCTAACGTATGAGGCAGCCGTTGATTTTCCAGTGTAGGTTGCGTTGCGTCGCGTCAAGACTCAGTACTCAATAGTGACACTGAAAACTATATTGTTTATTTTTCTATGCTAGTAACAGCTTCATTCGCTAAAGGTCACGTTATCCTGCGAATCCGCTCGACCTCCAAATTCAAAGCCAGTTTTACCAGTCCAGCTTGCCTCATAGGTTATTGGTCACGAATCTAATAACCATCCTCGCCTCATATCCACAGCAGTGCACAGATAGACCTGCAGATCGAGGCGTACTTTTGTCTAAAAAGATTGGTCTAGTCTCCCTGAGGTATGTTATGATCGACTCATAAGATCCCTGTGAAGACTGAATAATGAGTATTAGGACTGTCTGATAAGATTTGAGCCTTTGCATGGACCGTGGTCATCGATCTTATTAACTAGTCACATTTGACAATACCAACCTAAGACAACAATAGAAAAGTCAATGAGACAGACTCGCGGCGTGCGCATCGGGTGCGGTCATCAGTGCTCGGTTGACCAAGGGCGGCGTTGCCGAATACCTAATCATTTACCGCATTCTTTTCGAATTTAACCTTTGTGTCGCATCTCTGCAGATCTACCTGTCAGTGCTCGATAACTGTCGGATGGCATCGGCACCCTATTGGGCTTGCATCAAGTCATGTCCTGCTTCTCGTGTCGGAGCGCTACTCCAGGATGTGACCATGCGACCTGTCTGAACGATCTTGCGTATGCTCTTCAAGTGCTGACTATTCACTGGTGCACCTCTCTTCTACACATCTTAGATACGTCTAGCTGTCACCTCACGCATTCCATCTGCTATACGGTACTTGTGCATCGGATACAACCCCAATCTCGCTTCCAGACTCCCAGAGGTAGCTCAGTGGGATGCAAGCTGATTGCCCAATACGAATGGCGTCGCGCAAGGTTGTGCAGCGATATTTGTTTGGACCGCATTCATAGACTACAAAGCATGTTATCGACCCTTTGGATGCAAAATCCGATGGAGTCGTCAACTGTGGACAGAGCACGAAGAGGTTCGCTGCGAATGCTTGATCCTCAGGTAGATCAACAGTGTTCTCCCACCATCTGAGATTGCGTTCACAAGGTGGGCCCTGGAGTTCGTATCTGCCCCGATTGATATTCAGGAGTCCTCGAACTTTTTGAAGCGGCCCGACATGCAGGTAAGCATTTAATTACGATATAGAGTTCTGCTATTGATCAGCAAAAACAGAAAAATTGTATGGACTGGATTCGAGGCATTCAGCCATGCAGAAGTCACTGGTTACTGTACTGCCCATTCACGAACCTTGGTTCACAGTCAGGTTGAACAACGAATTGAAGATGACGAAAACAGTTTATCGCTGCATTGGTGAGAGCTTCTGCTGCTGCTGGTACGGCAAGTGCTGATCAGAGTCAACTGTAGACTCCTTTGCTACAACGCTGGAAAAGTCTATTAGTAACCCTTCTAAAAGCTATTTTTTGCAGCGGAAGTTTGGAAGACTTATCCAGTAGGTTCGATCAAATGCAGAGTCCGCGTTGACAATAACACATACATACGTTGCACATGTAAAATGCAATGAGAATGTAGTTGTTTCTGTTTACGTTCCGACTGGGCAGAGCATTAGATTTACGTACGACCTAAATCGCTGCCTATAAAAGGTAAACGCAATCAACAAGCTTGACAGTGAACACACAACTTGCAACACGACCATCTATTTCCCCACATCAACCGAACCTGAAATGACAGACTATGACATGGATTTTGAATCGAATTCATCGTCATCTCGAGATTCATCCCCGGCATCGTCGCCGTTGTTAGCACCCTTGGACTCATCTCCGCCCTCGAGTCACAGCATGAGCCGTATATACTAGACTCCCCACCCCAGACGCGTCTAGGTTTCTCTCATCCGTTCGCGGCATCGGCAAAAGCCAACAAACGCCCTCCACAGCGGGAAAAGAAGGCAAGATACTCCCCCGAGTACACCTCCCGCACTTACTCCAACGCCATTGTCCCGCAGCTCAGTCTATTCTCGCTCGCTGGGAGAAAAAGACTACTTGCACGACGAAACGTCAAGTCTCTTCTCTCTAGACTCGAGCACGTCCGCGTTACGTTGATCGCGATGGAGCGATTATGGGACGACGCGTTGCGCAAACCCTTCGATACAGGTAACGGGCACATAGACCTGAGGTGCCGTATTTCCCAGCTTCATAGAACTCACTCTTCTGACGCGTCTTATCGTGCATACAGTAATCTATCATTGAAAACTATTCCTGCGTCGGTCGCCGATCTCGCGGGGTTTTTTTAATACGACGGAATTATCTGAGCAAAGTCTATTCTCCGGACGCAGTTTGTCACCGTCAAGACCGAGCCAGCTTTCGAGGTCCCGAGTGCGTTCATTCGAGCGGACAAAGTCCATTATAGACTCGGGCAAGGAACGACATATGCTTCAACTCTACCTCTTTGGAAACAACATTCACGATCTTCCTCCTGAGCTTTTCAAGTTAGAAAATCTGACTGTGTTGAGTCTGCGTGCGTTTCTTTCGTGTTTCCCATTATTATATATTTACCAAGTTATAGGCGGGAACCAGTTGACATATATCCCCCCGAGATATGTCATTTGATCAACTTGAGGGAGCTGAATATCTCGCTGAACCGCCTGTCCTACATTCCATCAGAGATGCGAGACATGAAACTCTTGAAGTTACAGCTCAACCCAAATCCCTTCTTAGCCGAGCCGTCCTTTGCTCGCGTCCCCTCCGCCTCTCGCGACATCCTGTCTCAGCGGCGGTCCATGACTCGCATATTCTCACAATACAGGGAGTCGGCGGCGAATTCATCGAGAGCGATCACAGTATCTCCCTTGACGACGTTTCCTTCCGGGCGTACCTCCACTGATTGAGATCTGTTATCGAAAGTTACTCTGCTCACTGAAAGACGACAACTCTCGGACTGTGCTCAGCGAATATTATGGGGTCCCTCTTTCCGACGTTTGGAACGTGCCAGAAAATGTACGCGAGGTATTGACGGAGAACGTGCCCGGTGTTTTCAAGTCCAATAGTATCCCTCTCAAACCTCGAAAGCATGGCCGGAGGCCATCGCAGGGCTCGGGCGGGTGTGCAAACCCGGAGCACAAGGGCCGATTCTTCGTGAGGCACGCTGCCGAGCGATTCACATGGGAGCGTCACATCGCTGGGTAGACGTGGGTGGAGCAGTTCCGCTGCGATGGAGAGGGTGCATAGAGACGTGCTTGGCGTTTTTGGATGAGGATGCACGGCGGGCCAACGCTCTAGAGCTGCCACCCACGGATGCGAGCGATGCGATGGATTTTGATGAGACGGATGCCGTGATGGCAATGGACTTAAGCGGGTTCGGCGTGGATGAATTCGATGACTGAAGGTATATCACGAACAATCAAGACACTTCATATGGTAATAAATTTGTACAGTAAGTATCTGTTTCCACCGTCCTGTATCATATACCACACCTTGTGCATCATACTTTATAGTGACAGTCACTATGCCTTACAACTGGATTGTAATCACTTCGAATTCTGCTTCACATTTACATGGTGCTTAGGAAATATTTGCCTGCTCCGGTAACTAACTTACAACTTCATATTGATAGACGAGGATTCCGAACTCCTCCTTAGCCGTCATCGGGGTGATATGTATAAACACTGCAGATGCGCTTACATTACTGGGACACTACATCTGCAACTTGTCCTGTCGACCATACCAGAGGTCGGCAAACAGCGGGTCGCTATGTCGCCTTGTCGTCACGGTATTCATTCCGCCTTGCGCTTCTATGTTAATTACTGTTTCCACTCACAGTTGCGAATGCCACTGTTATTGGTGAACCAAGTGATATTCCTGGACAATATTACACAGGTAAGGGTGTCACCTCCAGTACTGAGAGAATGTAATTTACCCTGTGCAGTCAACCCGCAAACGATCAACGAGATTTTTTTGACACACCTCGGCCTTTGAACCATTCAAATTGGTGCATAAGTGAGTTTGCAAACAATTCACGCAAGCCTAACTCACCACGGGAAAAGCTGAAGAGGAGGGCAAGCTAGAAATGAGTGAAAATGTATTGGAGTAGGTGGGTGAGGCCCCAGCTGTGACTCTGAACCTCGGTATTTTCAGGTAGCCTTCGAGTCTCGACACCAATATCACAGTAAGTTCCAGCGCTATGAGATGGCTGGTTGGTCGAACCTCTCCTACCTTTATGCATAACCTGCTGTTGTTCTGACTGTATATTTGATTCTCGGCCATTGCCTGTATCATGGAATAACTTGTTCTTTCAGACCCTGATACCTCGGGCGGAAGGACGCAATCTACTTGGCTCCCAGGACGTGTTCTGATAAAGCGTTTTATCGCCGATACCTCCAGACCCCTCGCTTGTATCACAATGCTTCCCCACACCACTACACATTCTCACAACAGCGCTGGGTGTTAGGGTTGCCGTTCGAGTCGGTGCAACTTTCGGTGTACTGGGTGACTCCCCCGCACAAGTACCCGCATGGAGCCCAATTGCATAATCTGATACTCTCTGAGTCAGACGTGGCTTGCACGCCAAGAGGACTGATAATTGTTAATGCCAGGAGAATGGCTGTGAAGAAGTTCATCTAGACCATCGGTGTCATAAGTTGGATCTACGGTCGGTGAGTTGACTCTTACCGTCAAAAAGTGCGAGTGTATGACTGGTGTCAAGCTAAAGCGCGGGTCTGTTTGTTTTTCTGTTGTTCGCCATTTTTATGCTCATCCAGTGACACGCATATCTGCTACTCATCAAAAATTTGATCTCTAAGTTCAAACTCAGCATTCATGCCAGCGCGGTGAGCATTAGTGTGGGGGGCAAAACTACTTGGCTTTAGTTTTGCCGGTTATAACCGGCAAAACCGGCAAAACTTGGCAAAACTCTAGGCGCTTAGCTAGGTTATGTAGACTGTATGTATGACATTCCTACATATGATGACATCAATATCAATGTTGCCTCGTCCCAGCTGTCACCCTCGCAATTGTAATTAACCACCTCAATCTCATCTAGAACAGTCTGGTTGTTCGACCTGATCCAACTCGACGGTCGAAATCAAAATTTCCCACGAGCACTTCAATATGCTCTGAACTTCTTCACTGAGTATACTCTCTAGATCAGTGAGAAGGTCATCTGCATTGCGAGGCTCAGTCGAGAGCGGAGGTGCCCATGCGAAGGATGCTTTAAGATCCTGTGGAGTCTCAACAATCTCTTCACGAATGTGCATGTGAGTGCGAAGGTTTGCATGAATTTTGCCGAGTGTTTCAAATGTGTCAACTAAGAGATTACACCCTGTGCAGAATCCAGATCGTGTTGTGCCGAGATCACAGAATGTGCGCTCTTGATAAGTTGTCAGTGTCGCCGCAATGTTTGCATTTACAGTAGTAACAATGGGAGCTGTTGTCAACTCGTTCCAGGCACTCGAAATTCGTTGATCAGTGATATGAGGGGGCGCCCTCCAGCATGCACCATCTTACTTTAGGGACGTCGTTTTGCGTGTTCTCTTGAATTCAAACTATATTATCAGAGAGCTAAATTACATCTCCACGAGTCTTGGATATCCTGGAGTTCTACCAAGTTTTGCCACCCCCCTTTCGCGTGAGTTCTGCCGAGGACCGGGCACAACCAGTTTTGCCGAACCGGTTGGCAAAACTCGGTAGTTTTGCCAACAACACTAGTGAGCATACAGAATCTAA
The DNA here is from genome assembly GCF_016647625.1 of Suillus subalutaceus. Classification (NCBI taxonomy): domain Eukaryota; kingdom Fungi; phylum Basidiomycota; class Agaricomycetes; order Boletales; family Suillaceae; genus Suillus; species Suillus subalutaceus. The sequence goes on from NW_024540411.1 coordinate 115,709, forward strand.
TTCGATCCTCCATCTAGGCGCACTGCTGTGTGAAAAAAAATAGAGTTAATTGAACCAGGCTC